>NC_056454.1:33138009-33230158 GCF_018296145.1 Oncorhynchus tshawytscha
TCCGCAAACTTGATGATTGAGTTGGAGGCGTGCATGGCCACGCAGTCGTGGGTGAACAGGGAGTACAGGAGAGGGCTCAGAACGCACCCTTGTGGGGCCCCAGTGTTGAGGATCAGCGGGGAGGAGATGTTGTTGCCTACCCTCACCACCTGGGGGCGGCCCGTCAGGAAGTCCAGTACCCAGTTGCACAGGGCGGGGTCGAGACCCAGGGTCTCGAGCTTGATGACGAGCTTGGAGGGTACTATGGTGTTGAATGCCGAGCTGTAGTCGATGAACAGCATTCTCACATAGGTATTCCTCTTGTCCAGATGGGTTAGGGCAGTGTGCAGTGTGGTTGAGATTGCATCGTCTGTGGACCTATTTGGGCGGTAAGCAAATTGGAGTGGGTCAAGGGTGTCAGGTAGGGTGGAGGTGATATGGTCCTTGACTAGTCTCTCAAAGCACTTCATGATGACGGATGTGAGTGCTACGGGCGGTAGTCGTTTAGCTCAGTTACCTTAGCTTTCTTGGGAACAGGAACAATGGTGGCCCTCTTGAAGCATGTGGGAACAGCAGACTGGTATAGGGATTGATTGAATATGTCCGTAAACACACCGGCCAGCTGGTCTGCGCATGCTCTGAGGGCGCGGCTGGGGATGCCGTCTGGGCCTGCAGCCTTGCGAGGGTTAACACGTCTAAATGTCTTACTCACTTCGGCTGCAGTGAAGGAGAGACCGCATGTTTTCGTTGCAGGCCGTGTCAGTGGCACTGTATTGTCCTCAAAGCGGGCAAAAAAGTTATTTAGTCTGCCTGGGAGCAAGACATCCTGGTCCGTGACTGGGCTGGGTTTCTTCCTGTAGTCCGTGATTGACTGTAGACCCTGCCACAGGCTCTCCTTCAATGGTGGAAGCAGAGTAGAGCACACCTAACACTGTGAGACTAGGCTGCCATAGTGGTGTGCAATTTCCCTGCCTCCTGTCGCCCCATTCAATTCCTCTCTCCTTATTTGTAGGCTGTGTGATTGGTGTTGTTGCCGCACTCTTTGTCTGCCTTTTCCTGTGTCTTCAAATCATCTCTGACTGCTCTTCAACTTACCCACTCTGATTTAAACAGTCACTCATTAATCCTTTATCTATCACCTTTGTTCTTCTAAATACATACATTGTGGGTCTTGGGACACACCAGGCGTATCTCTGCTCACAGAATGTTTATTGGGAGTAAGGTGACAAATGAAATCTCTCAAACGCTCAATTAAAGAATTCAAATGCACGTCATTGTCAATGCACACTATCAGTGTGATTTGTGAGAGCTTTTTAAAGGCCTTATCTTTTGAGAGAGAGTCCTCTTTTTTTCATTTTCTCTTTTCCATGTACTTTTGAACCGGCATACTTACTATCAAAAGAAGGCCCTTGAACATTTCAAAAGGAGTTATGCAAAGCAAGGAAGGACACAACGTTAGTCAAATGGATGTTAAATTGTTCTACCTTTTGTATTTCTACCTTTTTACCTCTTTCTACCATTGTATTGTGCGCGATGTATACTATTAAAGAAGTCTTGAGGTATTGCTCGCCTGTGAGTATCTTATGATAAGCTGTAGACTACACTATCTACCAAGAGAGTTCTCATCCATATTATTCGGAGCCGTCTATTTACCACCACAGACTGATGCTGGCACTAAGACCACACTCAACCAACTCTATAAGGCCATAAGCAAACAAGAAAATGCTCCTCCAGAATCGGCGCTCCTAGTGGCCGGGGACTTTAATGCAGGCAAACTTAAATCAGTTTAACCGAATTTCTACCAGCATGTTAAATGTGCAACCAGAGGGAAAAAACTCTAGACCACCTTTACTCCACACATAGAGACACATATACAGCTCTCCCCCACCCTCCATTTGGCAAATCTGACCATAATTCTATCCTCTGGATTCCTGCTTACAAGCAAAGGCTAAAGCAGGAAGTACCAGTGATTAGCTCAATACGGAAGTGTTCAGATGACACGGATGCTACGCTACAGGACTGTTTTGCCAGCATTTTTTGGAATATGTTCCCGGGATTCATGCAATGGCATTGAGGAGTATACCACCTCAGTCATCGGCATTGTCAATAAGCTCATCGACAACGTCATCCCCACAATGACCATACCTACATATTCCATCCAGAAGCCATGGATTACAGGCAACATCCGCATCGAGCTAAAGGCTAGAGCTGCCACTTTCAAGGAGCGGGACAGAAATCCGGATGCTTATAATAAATCCCACTATGCCCGCAGACGAACCATCAAACAAGCAAAGCGTCAATACAGGATTAAGATTGAATCCTACTACACCTGCTCTGACACTCGTCGGATGTGGCAGGGCTTGAAAACTATTACGGACTACAAAGGGAAACCGAGACACAAGCTGCCCAGTGACGCGAGCCTACCAGACAAGCTAAAAGCATTTTATGCTCGCTTCGAGGCAAGCAACACTGAAGCATGCATGAGAGCACCAGCTGTTCTGGATGACTGTGTGATTATGCTCTCGGTAGCCGATGTGAGCAAGACTTTTAAACACGTCAACATTCACAAAGCCGCGGGGCCATACGGATTACCAGGAGGCAAGTGTCTTCACTGACATTTTCAACCTCTCCCTGACCGAGTCTGTAATACCTACATGTTTCAAGCAGACCACCATAGTCTCTGTGCCCAAGGAATCAAAGGGAATCTGCCTAAATGATTACCGCCCCTCACATCGGTAGCCATGAAGTGCTTTTAAAGGCTGGTCATGGCTCACTTCAACTCCCGGATACCCTAGACCCACTCCAACTTGCATACCGCCCCAACAGATCCACAGATGACACAATCTCAATCGCACTCAACACTGCCCTTTCCCACCTGGACAAAAGAAACACCTTTGTGATAATGCTGTTCATTGACCTCAGCTCAGCGTTCAACACCATAGTGCCCACGAAGCTCATCACTAAGCTAAGGACCCTGGGACTTAACACCTCCCTCTGCAACTGGATCCTGGATTTCCTGACAGGCGGCACCCAGGTGGTAAGGGTAGGCAACAACACGTCCGCCACGCTGATCCTCCACACTGGGGCCCCTCAGGGGTGTGTACTTAGTCCCCTCCTGTACTCCCTGTTCACCCACGACTGCATGGCCAAACACGACTCCAACACCATCATTAAGTTTGCTGACTACACAACAGTGATCACCGACAACAATGAGACAGCCTATAGGGAGGAGGTCAGAGTACTGGCAGTGTGGTGCCAGGATAACAACCTCTCCCTCAATGTGAGCAAGACAAAGGAGCTGATCGTTGACTACAGGAAAAGGTGGGCCAAACAGGCCCCCATTCACATCGACGGGGCTGTAGTGGAGCAGGTCGAGAGTTTCAAGTTCCTTGGCATCCACATCACCAACAAACTAACATGGTCCAAGCACACCAAAACAGTCGGGAAGAGGGCACGACAAAACCTTTTCCCCCTAAGGAGACTGAAAAGATTAGGCATGGGTCCCTAGATCCTCAAAAAGTTCTACAGCTGTACCAACAAGAGCATCCTGACCGGTTGCATCCCGGCCTGGTATGTCAACTGCTCGGCATCTGACCGTAAGGTGCTACAGTGGGTAGTGCGAACGGCCCAGTATATATATAGTAGGCGGTGTCAGAGGAAAGCCCATAAAATTGTCAGAGACACCAGTCACCCAGGTCATAGACTGTTTTCTCTGCTATGGCACGGCAAATGGTACCGGAGCCCCAAGTCTAGGACCAAGAGGCTCCTCAACAGCTTCTACCAACCAAGCCATAAGACTGCTGAACAATTCATCAAATGGCCACCAGACTATTTACATTGACCCCCCCCCTCCATTTGTTTTGTGCACTGCTGCTACTCGCTGTTTATTATCTATGCATAGTCACTTCACCCCTACCTACATGAACAAATGACCTCAACTAACCTGTACCCCCGCACACTGACTCGATACCGGTACCACCTGAACAGTATATAGCCTCGTTATTGTGTTACTTTTTGCAATTTCTTTGCTTTAGTTTATTTGGTAAATATTTTCTTAACTCTTCTTGAATTGAATTGATAAAGGCTTGTAAGTAAGCATTTCACGGTAAGGTCTACACTTGTATTCGGCGCATGTGACTAATAAAGTTTGATTTGATTTGTATTGTATTAACTGCTGTATAAAGGTTGTGATGGGTCAGCAGTGCTGTGATGGGGATGGTCAGTGTCTCTCTGGTGCTCACTCAGGTCAGTGCTGTGATGGGGATGGTCAGTGTCTCTCTGGTGCTCACTCAGGTCAGTGCTGTGATGGGGATGGTCAGTGTCTCTCTGGTGCTCACTCAGGTCAGTGCTGTGATGGGGATGGTCAGTGTCTCTCTGGTGCTCACTCAAGTCAGTGCTGTGATGGGGATGGTCAGTGTCTCTCTGGTGCTCACTCAGGTCAGTGCTGTGTTGGGGATGGTCAGTGTCTCTCTGGTGCTCACTCAGGTCAGTGCTGTGATGGGGATGGTCAGTGTCTCTCTGGTGCTCACTCAGGTCAGTGCTGTGATGGGGATGGTCAGTGTCTCTCTGGTGCTCACTCAGGTCAGTGCTGTGATGGGGATGGTCAGTGTCTCTCTGGTGCTCACTCAAGTCAGTGCTGTGATGGGGATGGTCAGTGTCTCTCTGGTGCTCACTCAGGTCAGTGCTGTGTTGGGGATGGTCAGTGTCTCTCTGGTGCTCACTCAGGTCAGTGCTGTGATGGGGATGGTCAGTGTCTCTCTGGTGCTCACTCAGGTCAGTGCTGTGATGGGGATGGTCAGTGTCTCTCTGGTGCTCACTCAGGTCAGTGCTGTGATGGGGATGGTCAGTGTCTCTCTGGTGCTCACTCAGGTCAGTGCTGTGATGGGAATGGTCAGTGTCTCTCTGGTGCTCACTCAAGTCAGTGCTGTGATGGGGATGGTCAGTGTCTCTCTGGTGCTCACTCAGGTCAGTGCTGTGTTGGGGATGGTCAGTGTCTCTCTGGTGCTCACTCAGGTCAGTGCTGTGATGGGGATGGTCAGTGTCTCTCTGGTGCTCACTCAGGTCAGTGCTGTGATGGGGATGGTCAGTGTCTCTCTGGTGCTCACTCAGGTCAGTGCTGTGATGGGGATGGTCAGTGTCTCTGGTGCTCACTCAGGTCAGTGCTGTGATGGGGATGGTCAGTGTCTCTCTGGTGCTCACTCAGGTCAGTGCTGTGTTGGGGATGGTCAGTGTCTCTCTGGTGCTCACTCAGGTCAATGCTGTGATGGGGATGGTCAGTGTGAGGTCTGTTGTCTCTCTGGTGCTCTCTCTCTCTCTCTCTCTCTCTCTCTTCTCTCCCTCCCTCACACTTTCTCTTATGCTGTCATAAATGCAATTTCAGAAATGCAAATGTCTTCCCTCAGGCCTAATTTTGCATGACTCACCATTAGATGAACCCTGGCCTTTTCTCTCTGTTGTCTTTTATCTAGCAGGGAACGTTTTTTAGGTAGTTTGTTACTTTTTATTACCGTCAGGGAAGACCTGTTGTTTAAATCGCCATGGATCCTTTATTATAGAAAGGAAGAATTAGTTTGATAAATTGCACTTGAACTGATAGTAAAAGCTTCAAACTGTTGGTTCTGTTTCCTCTGTTTTCCAACGGTTGTCTTCTCGAGGGCAGGTTAGTCTATCGCTTGTCACCTGGTGACTGTCACACCTCACACACCACCATTGGTCAGTGTGAAGTCTGTTGTCTCTCTGGTGCTCACTCAGGTCAGTGCTGTGATGGGGATGGTCAGTGTCTCTCTGGTGCTCACTCAGGTCAGTGCTGTGATGGGGATGGTCAGTGTCTCTCTGGTGCTCACTCAGGTCAGTGCTGTGATGGGGATGGTCAGTGTCTCTATGGTGCTCACTCAGGTCAGTGCTGTGATGGGGATGGTCAGTGTCTCTCTGGTGCTCACTCAGGTCAGTGCTGTGATGGGGATGGTCAGTGTCTCTCTGGTGCTCACTCAGGTCAGTGCTGTGATGGGGATGGTCAGTGTCTCTCTGGTGCTCACTCAGGTCAGTGCTGTGATGGGGATGGTCAGTGTCTCTCTGGTGCTCACTCAGGTCAGTGCTCAAAAACATTAAAGGCACAATCAGTGATTTCAATAGCCTGGGCCACTGTCTTTGGTAAGCTGAAGGATGGGTCACGGTTAATGTAAACACTGAAATTCGTAGAGCTATGGATGCAACGACTTGATTCATGAGTCAACATCATCATTTGATTGATTGTTATAAATGACATTCCCCGTCTTAGTACAAATGTCTGTTTTACCCACAATGCAAGGTTGTATTACTTCATCCATTGTTTATCAATCATCACATTTTCTCACTGCAACCATTTGTAAATCAACAGTTGTTTCCACAGCAGTTTCAAGTTTCAAGTTCTTTGCAGTAGGTTTTTGTCATTTTAGTCGGTAAACAATTATTTTTGCTGTTTAAAAATCTGTTTAATTAATGACCGTTGAACCACATTAAATCTTATAGATGATATATTTAAAGAAGAAAAATAATCAATCATCAATACTAATCAACCTTACCTCTGGTTCTATCTGACATGTTTCTTTGTTTGAAGCAATATTTGCCCTTTTTCCACTAATACAATTCAAAGATTTAATCTACCAAAGCAATTATTTTGAGCAATTATCTACTCTTACATCATAATGAGTAAAGCTTTTTGGGAAAAGTAGCCGGGTTATTGCTAGGAGCTATGTGTTATTGTGTGGTTTGTTCTTCTTTGGCTTTGAAATAATGTTCTTGGGGAGTTTTTAGTGTGTTTTTCTTGTTTCCCTCCTTTAGATAACAATCACACTATAATCTATCCCACGGCTATATTTCCACTTTACTTCTTCTCTTCTGTGGCCCCCTCAAGTCTCAAAGCTGCCTCTTAGAAGCACATCAGGAGCAGAGTGACTTCTCAAATGATTTGTTCGTTGCTGTGGATTGGGAGAGGGAAGGTTGGAGGAGGATGGGAGAGGGAAGATAGGAGGAGGGGGATGGGAAAGGGAAGGTAGGAGGAGGAGGGGGATGGGAGAGGGAAGGTAGGAGGAGGAGGAGGATGGGAGAGGGAAGATGGGAGAGGGAAGGTATGAGGGGGATGGGAGAGGGAAGATAGGAGGAGGATGGGAGAGGGAAGATAGGAGGATGGGAGAGGGAAGATAGGGGGAGGAGGGGGATGGGAGAGGGAAGATAGGAGGAGGAGGGGGATGGGAGAGGGAAGATAGGAGGAGGATGGGAGAGGGAAGATAGGAGGAGGATGGGAGAGGGGGATGGGAGAGGGAAAATAGGAGGGGGATGGGAGAGGGAAGATAGGCAGGGGATGGGAGAGGGAAGATAGGAGGGGGATGGGAGAGGGAAGATAGGAGGAGGATGGGAGAGGGCGGATGGGAGAGTGAAGGTTGGAGGAGGATGGGAGAGGGAAGATAAGAGGAGGGGGATGGGAGAGGGAAGGGAGGAGGGGGATGGGAGAGGGAAGGTTGGAGGAGGAGGGGAATGGGAGAGGGAAGGTAGGAGGAGGAGGAGATTGGGAGAGGGAAGGTAGGAGGAGGATGGGAGAGGGGGATGGGAGAGGGAAGATAGGAGGAGGATGGGAGAGGGACGATAGGAGGGGTGGGTGGGAGAGGGAAGATAGGAGGGGGATGGAAGAGGGAAGATAGGAGGAGGATGGGAGAGGTAAGATAGGAGGTGGATGGGAGAGGGAAGATAGGAGGAGGGGGATGGGAGAGGGAAGATAGGAGGAGGAGGGGATGGGAGAGGGAAGGTAGGAGGAGGAGTGGAATGGGAGAGGGAATGTAGGAGGAGGAGGGGGATGGGAGAGGAAGTAGGAGGAGGAGGAGGGGGATCAAATCAAATCAAATCAAATGTATTTATATAGCCCTTCATACATCAGCTGATATCTCAAAGTGCTGTACAGAAACCCAGCCTAAAACCCCAAACAGCAAGCAATGCAGGTGTAGAAGCACGGTGGCTAGGAAAAACTCCCTAGAAAGGCCAAAACCTAGGAAGAAACCTAGAGAGGAACCAGGCTATGTGGGGTGGCCAGTCCTCTTCTGGCTGTGCCGGGTGGAGATTATAACAGAACATGGCCAAGATGTTCAAATGTTCATAAATGACCAGCATGGTCGTATAATAATAAGGCAGAACAGTTGAAACTGGAGCAGCAGCACGGCCAGGTGGACTGGGGACAGCAAGGAGTCATCATGTCAGGTAGTCCTGGGTCATGGTCCTAGGGCTCAGGTCCTCCGAGAGAGAGAGAGAGAGAGAAAGAGAGAATTAGAGAACGCACACTTAGATTCACACAGGACACCGAATAGGACAGGAGAGGTACTCCAGATATAACAAACTGACCCTAGCCCCCCGACACATTAACTACTGCAGCATAAATACTGGAGGCTGAGACAGGAGGGGTCAGGAGACACTGTGGCCCCATCCGAGGACACCCCCAGACAGGGCCAAACAGGAAGGATATAACCCCACCGACTTTGCCAAAGCACAGCCCCCACACCACTAGAGGGATATCTTCAACCACCAACTTACCATCCTGAGACAAGGCTGAGTATAGCCCACAAAGATCTCCGCCATGGCACAACCCAAGGGGGGGTGCCAACCCAGACAGGATGACCACATCAGTGAATCAACCCACTCAGGTGACGCACCCCTTCCAGGGACGGCATGAGAGAGCCCCAGTAAGCCAGTGACTCAGCCCCTGTAATAGGGTTAGAGGCAGAGAATCCCAGTGGCAAGAGGGGAACCAGCCAGGCAGAGACAGCAAGGGCGGTTCGTTGCTCCAGAGCCTTTCCGTTCACCTTCCCACTCCTGGGCCAGACTACACTCAATCATATGACCCACTGAAGAGATGAGTCTTCAGTAAGGACTTAAAGGTTGAGACCGAGTTTGCGTCTCTGACATGAGTAGGCAGACCGTTCCATAAAAATGGAGCTCTATAGGAGAAAGCCCTGCCTCCAGCTGTTTGCTTAGAAATTCTAGGGACAATTAGGAGGCCTGCGTCTTGTGACCGTAGCGTACGTGTAGGTATGTACGGCAGGACCAAATCAGAGAGATAGGTAGGAGCAAGCCCATGTAATGCTTTGTAGGTTAGCAGTAAAACCTTGAAATCAGCCCTTGCTTTGACAGGAAGCCAGTGTAGAGAGGCTAGCACTGGAGTAATATGATCAAATTCTTTGGTTCTAGTCAGGATTCTAGCAGCCGTATTTAGCACCAACTGAAGTTTATTTAGTGCTTTATCCGGGTAGCCGGAAAGTAGAGCATTGCAGTAGTCTAACCTAGAAGTGACAAAAGCATGGATTAATTTTTCTGCATCATTTTTGGACAGAAAGTTTCTGAATTTTGCAATGTTACGTAGATGGGAAAAAAGCTGTCCTTGAAATGGTCTTGATATGTTCTTCAAAAGAGAGATCAGGGTCCAGAGTAACGCCGAGGTCCTTCACAGTTTTATTTGAGACGACTGTACAACCATTAAGATTAATTGTCAGATTCAACAGAAGATCTCTTTGTTTCTTGGGACCTAGAACAAGCATCTCTGTTTTGTCCGAGTTTAAAAGTAGAACGTTTGCAGCCATCCACTTCCTTATGTCTGAAACACATGCTTCTAGCAAGGGCAATTTTGGGGCTTCACCATGTTTCATTGAAATGTACAGCTGTGTGGGAGAGGGAAGGTAGGAGGAAGAGCCTGATAGGGTTTAGTTGTAAGTAAAACAGATTCATGTGTGGAAAACAGGGACAGGTGCCAGAAAGCAGAGCACTCACCATTTTTACTTTGTTTATCTACATTTAATTTAGAGGCTGTTGCTGTACAGAAAGTTCCAGATTGTGCTTCATAGTACTGACTGTGTAGAGGACTGTTCCATTACAAAGTGGAACATTTTCTAGAGCTAATGCTTTCATCTTATCAGTGCTAATGTAGGAATTAGTACGGACCCAGTTCAAAGCCACTGCCACAATACCATACCATCTAAACCCCAGCCTGCCTAATGTGCCATGGCTTTAGCTCTGTATCTAGTGATAATGAGGGTCATTCAATCATTTAAAGTGCGACACATACTATTCCCAGATCAGCAGTATTCTTTAACTGTTATGACTCTGTTACCTATTTACATATATTGTGGTATAGCAGGCAATGTGTACTTTAAGGCCAGATGTTAATGAAGGGTAGAGCCTACAGTAAATATGTTATGGGACATGTGTGTTTAATGGTAATGGTTGTCTGCAGATAGGAGTAATCCATCTCTTTAGCCTCCCTACTGCCACTTTAATGGCAAGTGCATTGTGTAACAGTTTCTCACTGCATTCGGTTGCAAATACGTTTCTTACCCAATGGTGCATTTTACTCTCCTTGGTGTTTTTTTAGCATTTTATCCAGCATGGTCATGTATACAAAGAGTTGGCTGACAGATCTACAGTGTGTGTGCGCAAATGTGCGTGTCTGAGAGAAATATCGACAGAGAGAAAGATGCTCCATCACCATAGCAACAAAGAGCAACGTTTCCTATGTGCTAAGAGTGTATGGTTGCTAACGGTGTGTGTGTGTGTGTGTGTGTGTGTACGTGCGTGCGTGTGACTGACTGACTGAGGGACCACTATGTGGGGTCCTGGTTTTCATCTACAGTATTAAAACCCTGTGAAGACCCCCACCAGTAAGGAGATTAGATTGTGACCTTTCAGTTTCATCTGTGTACATGAGGCACAGCACCTGTGTGTGCTGGGCCTCTGTTTTCATCCTGTGTCTGGGTCATCCAGCGCTGCCTTCCTCTACGCCACTTTCTGTAGGATGAAAGAACAGAAGAAGTGGCCAATCTCTCATGAGTGGGTCTACCAGGAAATTAGATTTCCTGATGACAGGGTGTATGTGTGAGTGCATGCCGGACTGCGTGCGTGCGCATATTTGTGTGTGTGTGTTCATATGTATGTATCCATGGAGTGCACTCACTACTCTTGTCTTTGTTTTGCATGTTATCCCATGTGACTGAGTTCCTTCCTGTATGTGTCCATATACCGATATAGGATCTTAATGGCATATGGAGGTGTGTATTTCAGGCGTTGGCTGTGTGTGTACTATGTGGTCTGTCTGGCAGTAGGGACTGAGGGGGGTGAGGGAGGAGAGAGCAGTAATTATGGACTCTTCATATTCAGCAGAACAGAGGGAAGTCATTTGTTGCTGTATATTTAATCAGCAGAGATAACGAGGCTGACTACAGCTGCCATGGCAGGCTGACTGACTGGGGAAGACACACAGCGACATAATTTCCTCCCGTCTTTAATATAACCTAACCACACTGTTATTTATTTCCCAACTTATTGCTGCTGTTCCTATAACCATTATCACCTCTCTCTGTGTCTCTCTCTCTCCACCTCTATTCTCTCACTCCACTCTCCTCTTTTCCATTCTCGCTCTCTGTTGTCTCATTTTCCCATATCTATCTACCTCTCCCTCAATCTCCACTACTCCCCCTCCCTTAACTTTGGTATTCACCTGTTACCCATTTTCCTCTTCACTGGTCATTCTCCATCCATCCCTCCCTCTCTCCATCCCTCCCTCTCTCCATCCCTCCCTCTCTCAGGGTGCAGGTAGAATTCTATGTGAATGAAAACACTTTCAAGGAGCGCCTCAAGCTATTCTTCATCAAAAACCAAAGATCCAGTGAGTTGTCAATGTTCAGACAGGGAGTTCCTACTTATTGTCCTATAGACTGGCTGTCATTACATAATCCTTTCTGTTTGGGTGTTCCTTCACATGATTGGTTGCTTCGTTAAGTGCTCTGTCGGTGGTCTTCCCTAAGTGGTTTTGACTGTGTGTGACGTGTTGTCCTTTTGCTCTAGGTATATTCCTGTATGTCTATATGTTCTGTATGTCCTATCAATGTCCTCTGTGTCCCATTAATTTTCTCAATAACCAAATGGCTGTGTTTACACTGGCAGCCCAATTCTGATCTTTTACCCAATTATTGACAAAAGATCTGATCAGATTGTTCAAAAGACCAATTAGTGGCAAAAGATCAGAATTGGGCTGCCTGTGTAAACACAGCCATTGATTGATGATAATGTATTATGTTTAATTGATTCATTCATTGACTTTATTGATTAAGTCCTTGACTTGCTGTGGTTGGTTTATGTGCTGCAGGTCTGAGGGTGAGGCTGTTCAACTTCTCTCTGAAAGTATTGAGCTGTCTCCTCTACATGGTCAGAGTCCTACTGGACGACCCACAGGAGGAGAGACAGGACTGGTGAGGAAGGGGGGGTTAATAAGAGTGGCTTTAGTATTGGAGAGGGAGTAGAGTATTGGTGGAGAGGGAGTAGGGAGTATTGGTGGAGAGGGAGTGAGGAGTATTGGTGGAGAGAGAGTTATGACTATTGGTGGAGAGGGAGTTAGGAGTATTGGTGGAGAGTGAGTTAGGACTATTGGTGGAGAGGGAGTTAGGAGTATTGGTGGAGAGGGAGTTATGACTCTTGGTGGAGAGGGAGTTAGGAGTATTGGTGGAGAGGGAGCGAGGAGTATTGGTGGAGAGTGAGTTAGGACTATTGGTGGAGAAGGAGTTAGGAGTATTGGTGGAGAGGGAGTTAGGAGTATTGGTGGAGAGGGAGTTAGGAGTATTGGTGGAGAGGGAGTTATGACTATTGGTGGAGAGGGAGTTAGGAGTATTGGTGGAGAGGGAGTTATGACTATTGGTGGAGAGGGAGTTAGGAGTGTTGGTGGAGAGTGAGTTAGGACTATTGGTAGAGAGGGAGTGAGGAGTATTGGTGGAGAGGGAGTGAAGAGTACCAATGGAGAGGTAGTGAGGAGTATCAGTGGAGAGGGAGTGAGGAGTATCAGTGGAGAGGGAGTTATGACTATTGGTGGAGAGTGAGTTAGGACTATTGGTAGAGAGGGAGTGAGGAGTATTGGTGGAGAGTGAGTTAGGACTATTGGTAGAGAGGGAGTGAGGAGTATTGGTGGAGAGGGAGTTAGGAATATTGGTGGAGAGGGAGTGAGGAGTATTGGTAGAGAGGGAGTGAGGAGTATTGGTGGAGAGGGAGTTAGGAATATTGGTGGAGAGGGAGTGAGGAGTATTGGGGGAAAGGGAGTGAGGAGTATTGGTGGAGAGGGAGTGAGGCGTATCAGTGGAGAGGGAGTTAGGAGTATTGGCGGAGAGGGAGTTAAGAGTATTGGTGGAGAGGGAGTTAGGAGTATTGGTGGAGAGGGAGTGAGGAGTATTGGTGGAAAGGGAGTGAGGAGTATTGGTGGAAAGGGAGTGAGGAGTATCAGTGGAGAGGGAGTGAGGAGTATTGGTGGAGAGGGAGTTAGGAGTATTGGTGGAGAGGAAGTGAGGAGTATTGGTGGAGAGAGAGTTATGACTATTGGTGGAGAGGGAGTTAGGAGTATTGGTGGAGAGTGAGTTAGGACTATTGGTGGAGAAGGAGTTAGGAGTATTGGTGGAGAGGGAGTTATGACTATTGGTAGAGAGGGAGTTAGGAGTATTGGTGGAGAGGGAGTTAGGAGTATTGGTGGAGAGGGAGTTATGACTCTTGGTGGAGAGGGAGTTAGGAGTATTGGTGGAGAGGGAGTGAGGAGTATTGGTGGAGAGGGAGTTATGACTATTGGTGGAGAGGGAGTTAGGAGTGTTGGTGGAGAGTGAGTTAGGACTATTGGTAGAGAGGGAGTGAGGAGTATTGGTGGAGAGGGAGTGAAGAGTACCAGTGGAGAGGTAGTGAGGAGTATCAGTGGAGAGGGAGTGAGGAGTATCAGTGGAGAGGGAGTTATGACTATTGGTGGAGAGGGAGTTAGGACTATTGGTAGAGAGGGAGTGAGGAGTATTGGTGGAGAGTGAGTTAGGACTATTGGTAGAGAGGGAGTGAGGAGTATTGGTGGAGAGTGAGTTAGGGCTATTGGTAGAGAGGGAGTGAGGAGTATTGGTGGAGAGGGAGTTAGGAATATTGGTGGAGAGAGAGTTATGACTATTGGTGGAGAGGGAGTTAGGAGTATTGGTGGAGAGTGAGTTAGGACTATTGGTGGAGAAGGAGTTAGGAGTATTGGTGGAGAGGGAGTTATGACTATTGGTGGAGAGGGAGTTAGGAGTATTGGTGGAGAGGGAGTTATGACTATTGGTGGAGAGGGAGTTAGGAGTATTGGTGGAGAGGGAGTGAGGAGTATTGGTGGAGAGAGAGTTATGACTATTGGTGGAGAGGGAGTTAGGAATATTGGTGGAGAGTGAGTTAGGACTATTGGTGGAGAGGGAGTTAGGAGTATTGGTGGAGAGGGAGTTATGACTCTTGGTGGAGAGGGAGTTAGGAGTATTGGTGGAGAGGGAGCGAGGAGTATTGGTGGAGAGTGAGTTAGGACTATTGGTGGAGAAGGAGTTAGGAGTATTGGTGGAGAGGGAGTTAGGAGTATTGGTGGAGAGGGAGTTAGGACTATTGGTGGAGAAGGAGTTAGGAGTATTGGTGGAGAGGGAGTTAGGAGTATTGGTGGAGAGGGAGTTAGGAGTATTGGTGGAGAGGGAGTTATGACTATTGGTGGAGAGGGAGTTAGGAGTATTGGTGGAGAGGGAGTTATGACTATTGGTGGAGAGGGAGTTAGGAGTGTTGGTGGAGAGTGAGTTAGGACTATTGGTAGAGAGGGAGTGAGGAGTATTGGTGGAGAGGGAGTGAAGAGTATTGGTGGAGAGGGAGTTATGACTATTAGTGGAGAGGGAGTTAGGAGTGTTGGTGGAGAGTTAGTTAGGACTATTGGTAGAGAGGGAGTGAGGAGTATTGGTGGAGAGGGAGTGAAGAGTACCAGTTGAGAGGTAGTGAGGAGTATCAGTGGAGAGGGAGTGGGGAGTATCAGTGGAGAGGGAGTTAGGACTATTGGTGGAGAGGGAGTTAGGACTATTGGTAGAGAGGGAGTGAGGAGTATTGGTGGAGAGTGAGTTAGGACTATTGGTAGAGAGGGAGTGAGGAGTATTGGTGGAGAGGGAGTTAGGAATATTGGTGGAGAGGTTGTGAGGAGTATTGGTAGAGAGGGAGTGAGGAGTATTGGTGGAGAGGGAGTTAGGAGTATTGGTGGAGACGGAGTTAGGAGTATTGGTGGAGAGGGAGTTGGGAGTATTAGTAGAGAGGAGTTAGGAGTATTGGTGGAGAGGGAGTTAGGAGTATTAGTAGAGAGGGAGTTAGGAGTATTGGTGGAGAGGGAGTTATGACTATTGGTGGAGAGGGAGTTAGGAGTATTAGTAGAGAGGGAGTTAGGAGTATTGGTGGAGAGGGAGTTAGGAGTATTAGTAGAGAGGGAGTTAGGAGTATTGGTGGAGAGGGAGTTAGGAGTATTGGTGGAGAGGGAGTTAGGAGTATTGGTGGAGAGGGAGTTAGGAGTATTAGTAGAAAGGAGTTAGGAATATTGGTGGAGAGGGAGTTAGGAGTATTGGTGGAGAGGGAGTTAGGAGTATTGGTGGAGAGGAGTTAGGAGTATTGGTGGAAAGGGAGTTAGGAGTATTGGTGGAGAGGGAGTTAGGACTATTAGTAGAGAGGGAGTTAGGAGTATTGGTGGAGAGGGAGCGAGGAGTATTGGTGGAAAGGAGTGAGGAGTATTGGTGGAAAGGAGTGAGGAGTATCAGTGGAGAGGGAGTGAGGAGTATTGGTGGAGAGGGAGTTAGGAGTATTGGTGGAGAGGAAGTGAGGAGTATCGGTGGAGAGGGAGTGAGGCGTATCAGTGGAGAGGGAGTTAGGAGTATTGGTGGAGAGGGAGTTAGGAGTATTGGTGGAGAGGGAGTTAGGAGTATTAGTAGAAAGGAGTTAGGAATATTGGTGGAGAGGAGTTAGGAGTATTGGTGGAAAGGAGTTGGGAGTATTGGTGGAGAGGGAGTTAGGAGTATTGGTGGAAAGGGAGTTAGGAGTATTGGTGGAGAGGGAGTAAGGACTATTATTAGAGAGGGAGTTAGGAGTATTGGTGGAGAGGGAGTTATGACTATTGGTGGATAGGGAGTTAGGAGTATTGGTGGAGAGGGAGTTATGACTATTGGTGGATAGGGAGTTAGGAGTATTGGTGGAGAGGGAGTGAGGAGTATTGGTGGAGAGGGAGTGAGGAGTATTGGTGGAAAGGGAGTGAGGAGTATTGGTGGAAAGGGAGTCAGGAGTATCAGTGGAGAGGGAGTGAGGAGTATTGGTGGAGAGGAAGTGAGGAGTATTGGTGGAGAGGCAGTGAGGCGTATCAGTGGAGAGGGAGTTAGGAGTATTGGTGGAGAGGGAGTTAGGAGTATTGGTGGAGAGGGAGTTAGGAGTATTGGTGGAGAGGGAGTGAGGCGTATCAGTGGAGAGGGAGTTAGGAGTATTGGTGGAGAGGGAGTGAGGAGTATTGGTGGAAAGGGAGTGAGGAGTATTGGTGGAAAGGGAGTCAGGAGTATCAGTGGAGAGGGAGTGAGGAGTATTGGTGGAGAGGGAGTTAGGAGTATTGGTGGAGAGGAAGTGAGGAGTATTGGTGGAGAGGCAGTGAGGCGTATCAGTGGAGAGGGAGTTAGGAGTATTGGTGGAGAGGGAGTTAGGAGTATTGGTGGAGAGGGAGTTAGGAGTATTGGTGGAGAGGGAGTGAGGCGTATCAGTGGAGAGGGAGTTAGGCGTATTGGTGGAGAGGGAATTAGGAGTATTGGTGGAGAGGGAGCGAGGAGTATTGGTGGAGAGTGAGTTAGGACTATTGGTGGAGAAGGAGTTAGGAGTATTGGTGGAGAGGGAGTTAGGAGTATTGGTGGAGAGGGAGTTAGGACTATTGGTGGAGAAGGAGTTAGGAGTATTGGTGGAGAGGGAGTTAGGAGTATTGGTGGAGAGGGAGTTAGGAGTATTGGTGGAGAGGGAGTTATGACTATTGGTGGAGAGGGAGTTAGGAGTATTGGTGGAGAGGGAGTTATGACTATTGGTGGAGAGGGAGTTAGGAGTGTTGGTGGAGAGTGAGTTAGGACTATTGGTAGAGAGGGAGTGAGGGAGTATTGGTGGAGAGGGAGTGAAGAGTATTGGTGGAGAGGGAGTTATGACTATTAGTGGAGAGGGAGTTAGGAGTGTTGGTGGAGAGTTAGTTAGGACTATTGGTAGAGAGGGAGTGAGGAGTATTGGTGGAGAGGGAGTGAAGAGTACCAGTTGAGAGGTAGTGAGGAGTATCAGTGGAGAGGGAGTGGGGAGTATCAGTGGAGAGGGAGTTAGGACTATTGGTGGAGAGGGAGTTAGGACTATTGGTAGAGAGGGAGTGAGGAGTATTGGTGGAGAGTGAGTTAGGACTATTGGTAGAGAGGGAGTGAGGAGTATTGGTGGAGAGGGAGTTAGGAATATTGGTGGAGAGGTTGTGAGGAGTATTGGTAGAGAGGGAGTGAGGAGTATTGGTGGAGAGGGAGTTAGGAGTATTGGTGGAGACGGAGTTAGGAGTATTGGTGGAGAGGGAGTTGGGAGTATTAGTAGAGAGGGAGTTAGGAGTATTGGTGGAGAGGGAGTTAGGAGTATTAGTAGAGAGGGAGTTAGGAGTATTGGTGGAGAGGGAGTTATGACTATTGGTGGAGAGGGAGTTAGGAGTATTAGTAGAGAGGGAGTTAGGAGTATTGGTGGAGAGGGAGTTAGGAGTATTAGTAGAGAGGAGTTAGGAGTATTGGTGGAGAGGGAGTTAGGAGTATTGGTGGAGAGGGAGTTAGGAGTATTGGTGGAGAGGGAGTTAGGAGTATTAGTAGAAAGGAGTTAGGAATATTGGTGGAGAGGGAGTTAGGAGTATTGGTGGAGAGGGAGTTAGGAGTATTGGTGGAGAGGGAGTTAGGAGTATTGGTGGAAAGGGAGTTAGGAGTATTGGTGGAGAGGGAGTTAGGACTATTAGTAGAGAGGGAGTTAGGAGTATTGGTGGAGAGGGAGCGAGGAGTATTGGTGGAAAGGGAGTGAGGAGTATTGGTGGAAAGGGAGTGAGGAGTATCAGTGGAGAGGGAGTGAGGAGTATTGGTGGAGAGGGAGTTAGGAGTATTGGTGGAGAGGAAGTGAGGAGTATCGGTGGAGAGGGAGTGAGGCGTATCAGTGGAGAGGGAGTTAGGAGTATTGGTGGAGAGGGTGTTAGGAGTATTGGTGGAGAGGGAGTTAGGAGTATTAGTAGAAAGGGAGTTAGGAATATTGGTGGAGAGGGAGTTAGGAGTATTGGTGGAAAGGGAGTTGGGAGTATTGGTGGAGAGGGAGTTAGGAGTATTGGTGGAAAGGGAGTTAGGAGTATTGGTGGAGAGGGAGTAAGGACTATTAGTAGAGAGGGAGTTAGGAGTATTGGTGGAGAGGGAGTTATGACTATTGGTGGATAGGGAGTTAGGAGTATTGGTGGAGAGGGAGTTATGACTATTGGTGGATAGGGAGTTAGGAGTATTGGTGGAGAGGGAGTGAGGAGTATTGGTGGAGAGGGAGTGAGGAGTATTGGTGGAAAGGGAGTGAGGAGTATTGGTGGAAAGGGAGTCAGGAGTATCAGTGGAGAGGGAGTGAGGAGTATTGGTGGAGAGGAAGTGAGGAGTATTGGTGGAGAGGCAGTGAGGCGTATCAGTGGAGAGGGAGTTAGGAGTATTGGTGGAGAGGGAGTTAGGAGTATTGGTGGAGAGGGAGTTAGGAGTATTGGTGGAGAGGGAGTGAGGCGTATCAGTGGAGAGGGAGTTAGGAGTATTGGTGGAGAGGGAGTGAGGAGTATTGGTGGAAAGGGAGTGAGGAGTATTGGTGGAAAGGGAGTCAGGAGTATCAGTGGAGAGGGAGTGAGGAGTATTGGTGGAGAGGGAGTTAGGAGTATTGGTGGAGAGGAAGTGAGGAGTATTGGTGGAGAGGCAGTGAGGCGTATCAGTGGAGAGGGAGTTAGGAGTATTGGTGGAGAGGGAGTTAGGAGTATTGGTGGAGAGGGAGTTAGGAGTATTGGTGGAGAGGGAGTGAGGCGTATCAGTGGAGAGGGAGTTAGGCGTATTGGTGGAGAGGGAATTAGGAGTATTGGTGGAGAGGGAGTTAGGAGTATTAGTAGAGAGGGAGTTAGGAGTATTGGTGGAGAGGGAGTTATGACTATTGGTGGAGAGGGAGTTAGGAGTATTAGTAGAGAGGAGTTAGGAGTATTGGTGGAGAGGGAGTTAGGAGTATTAGTAGAGAGGGAGTTAGGAGTATTGGTGGAGAGGGAGTTAGGAGTATTGGTGGAGAGGGAGTTAGGACTATTGGTGGAGAGGGAGTTAGGAGTATTAGTAGAGAGGGAGTTAGGAGTATTGGTGGAGAGGGAGTTAGGAGTATTAGTAGAGAGGGAGTTAGGAGTATTGGTGGAGAGGGAGTTAGGAGTATTGGTGGAGAGGGAGTTAGGACTATTGGTGGAGAGGGAGTTAGGAGTATTAGTAGAGAGGGAGTTAGGAGTATTGGTGGAGAGGGAGTTATGACTATTGGTGGAAAGGGAGTTATGAGTATTGGTGGAGAGGGAGTGTGGAGTATTGGTGGAGAGGGAGTTATGACTATTGGTGGAGAGGGAGTTAGGAGTGTTGGTGGAGAGTGAGTTAGGACTATTGGTAGAGAGGGAGTGAGGAGTATTGGTGGAGAGGGAGTTAGGAGTATTAGTAGAGAGGGAGTTAGGAGTATTGGTGGAGAGGGAGTTAGGAGTATTGGTGGAGAGGGAGTTAGGAGTATTGGTGGAGAGGGAGTTAGGAGTATTAGTAGAAAGGGAGTTAGGAATATTGGTGGAGAGGGAGTTAGGAGTATTGGTGGAAAGGGAGTTAGGAGTATTGGTGGAGAGGGAGTTAGGAGTATTGGTGGAGAGGGAGTTAGGACTATTAGTAGAGAGGGAGTTAGGAGTATTGGTGGAGAGGGAGTGAGGAGTATTGGTGGAAAGGGAGTGAGGAGTATTGGTGGAAAGGGAGTGAGGAGTATCAGTGGAGAGGGAGTGAGGAGTATTGGTGGAGAGGGAGTTAGGAGTATTGGTGGAGAGGAAGTGAGGAGTATCGGTGGAGAGGGAGTGAGGCGTATCAGTGGAGAGGGAGTTAGGAGTATTGGTGGAGAGGGAGTTAGGAGTATTGGTGGAGAGGGAGTTAGGAGTATTGGTGGAGAGGGAGTTAGGAGTATTAGTAGAAAGGGAGTTAGGAATATTGGTGGAGAGGGAGTTAGGAGTATTGGTGGAAAGGGAGTTAGGAGTATTGGTGGAAAGGGAGTTAGGAGTATTGGTGGAGAGGGAGTTATGACTATTGGTGGAGAGGGAGTTATGACTATTGGTGGATAGGGAGTTAGGAGTATTGTTGGAGAGGGCGTTATGACTATTGGTGGAGAGAGAGTTAGGAGTATTGGTGGAGAGGGAGTGAGGAGTATTGGTGGAGAGGGAGTTATGACTATTGGTGGAGAGGGAGTTAGGAGTATTGGTGGAGAGTGAGTTAGGACTATTGGTAGAGAGGGAGTGAGGAGTATTGGTGGAGAGGGAGTGAAGAGTACCAGTGGAGAGGTAGTGAGGAGTATCAGTGGAGAGGGAGTGAGGAGTATCAGTGGAGAGGGAGTTATGACTATTGGTGGAGAGGGAGTTAGGACTATTGGTAGAGAGGGAGTGAGGAGTATTGGTGGAGAGGGAGTGAGGAGTATTGGTGGAAAGGGGGTGAGGAGTATCAGTGGAGAGGGAGTGAGGAGTATTGGTGGAGAGGGAGTTAGGAGTATTGGTGGAGAGGAAGTGAGGAGTATTGGTGGAGAGGCAGTGAGGCGTATCAGTGGAGAGGGAGTTAGGAGTATTGGTGGAGAGGGAGTTAGGAGTATTGGTGGAGAGGGCGTTAGGAGTATTGGTGGAGAGGGAGTGAGGAGTATTGGTGGAAAGGGAGTGAGGAGTATTGGTGGAAGGGGAGTGAGGAGTATCAGTGGATAGGGAGTGAGGAATATTGGTGGAGAGGGAGTTAGGAGTATTGGTGGAGAGGAAGTGAGGAGTATTGGTGGAGAGGCAGTGAGGCGTATCAGTGGAGAGGGAGTTAGGAGTATTGGTGGAGAGGGAGTTAGGAGTATTGGTGGAGAGGGAGTTAGGAGTATTGGTGGAGAGGGAGTTAGGAGTATTAGTAGAGAGGGAGTTAGGAGTATTGGTGGAGAGGGAGTTAGGAGTATTAGTAGAGAGGGAGTTAGGAGTATTGGTGGAGAGGGAGTTAGGAGTATTAGTAGAGAGGGAGTTAGGAGTATTGGTGGAGAGGGAGTTAGGAGTATTGGTGGAGAGGGAGTTAGGAGTACTAGTAGAGAGGGAGTTAGGAGTATTGGTGGAGAGGGAGTTAGGAGTATTAGTAGAGAGGGAGTTAGGAGTATTGGTGGAGAGGGAGTTAGGAGTATTAGTAGAGAGGGAGTTAGGAGTATTGGTGGAGAGGGAGGTAGGAGTATTGGTGGAGAGGGAGTTAGGAGTATTGGTGGAGAGGGAGTTTGGAGTATTAGTAGAGAGGGAGTTAGGAATATTGGTGGAGAGGGAGTTAGGAGTATTGGTGGAGAGGGAGTTAGGAGTATTAGTAGAGAGGGAGTTAGGAGTATTGGTGGAGAGGGAGTTAGGAGTATTGGTGGAGAGGGAGTTATGACTATTGGTGGAGAGGGAGTTAGGAGTATTGGTGGAGAGGGAGTGAGGAGTATTGGTGGAGAGGACGTGAGGAGTATTGGTGGAGAGGACGTGAGGAGTATTGGTGGAGAGTGGTCAGTCAGTACTTACTATGGAGCAAGAGGAATAGGTAAAGACTAGATGTAAAGGTTAGGTTTAAGGTAGTTTCGCTTGCCTAGGGGCTGGGAGATAGAGACCAGATGTAGGGAAGGACAGTGGAAAGGGAAGAGTAGGGGATAGAGACCAGGTGTAGGGAAGGACAGTGGAAAGGGAAAGAGTAGGGGGTAGAGAAATGGGTAATGTTGAGAACACCGGCATTACAATTCTGGAGGAAACAGAGAGAGAGAGAGAAATTTGAGGTCATATAGGATGGGGTTGAGGAACACAGGAAGCTAGAACTCTTTGAATGTCCAAACATGACACGTTTCAGTCCTCTTGTTAAGCATGTTTCCCCTGTAGTCTGGACTGTTCCAAACATGACACGTTTCAGTCCTCTTGATATGCATGTTTCCCCTGTAGTCTGGACTGTTCCAAACATGACACGTTTCAGTCCTCTTGTTATGCATGTTTCCCCTGTAGTCTGGACTGTTCCAAACATGACACGTTTCAGTCCTCTTGATATGCATGTTTCCCCTGTAGTCTGGACTGTTCCAAACATGACACGTTTCAGTCCTCTTGTTATGCATGTTTCCCCCTGTAGTCTGGACTGTTCCAAACATGACACGTTTCAGTCCTCTTGTTATGCATGTTTCCCCTGTAGTCTGGACTGTTCCAAACATGACACGTTTCAGTCCTCTTGTTATGCATGTTTCCCCCTGTAGTCTGGACTGTTCCAAACATGACACGTTTCAGTCCTCTTGTTATGCATGTTTCCCCCTGTAGTCTGGACTGTTCCAAACATGACACGTTTCAGTCCTCTTGTTATGCATGTTTCCGCCTGTAGTCTGGACTGTTCCAAACATGACACGTTTCAGTCCTCTTGTTATGCATGTTTCCCCTGTAGTCTGGACTGTTCCAAACATGACACGTTTCAGTCCTCTTGTTATGCATGTTTCCCCCTGTAGTCTGGACTGTTCCAAACATGACACGTTTCAGTCCTCTTGTTATGCATGTTTCCCCTGTAGTCTGGACTGTTCCAAACATGACACGTTTCAGTCCTCTTGTTATGCATGTTTCCCCCTGTAGTCTGGACTGTTCCAAACATGACACGTTTCAGTCCTCTTGTTATGCATGTTTCCCCTGTAGTCTGGACTGTTCCAAACATGACACGTTTCAGTCCTCTTGTTATGCATGTTTCCCCTGTAGTCTGGACTGTTCCAAACATGACACGTTTCAGTCCTCTTGTTATGCATGTTTCCCCTGTAGTCTGGACTGTTCCAAACAGAATGCATCGGTCCACCCCAGCAGGACCCAGTTTGACTGGTAAGTTTACATGTTTATGTCCCATTCATCTTTAATGAGGAGCCAAGACTGGTCTGGGAGTCTAATACAGAGAGAGAGATGTTCATCTTGTGTCCACTACAGAGCACTGTAATGAGACCATGTACAACAGACAGTTAATGATACTGTGAGTAATAGAGAGGTTGGAGATGTAGACATGGTACATTATGCAGGTTGACGTTTATTGTCATGACTCTTGCCCTGGAGGCAGAACTGAGCGATTTCCGCTTGATGGGTCAACTGCATAGAAAAAATTGGCTATATCCTAAAAATGTATGAAAACAAAAATTTGCTTTTTGGTCTTAATTTAAAGTTATGGTTAGGCATTAGGGTTAGCAGTGTGGTTAAGTTTAGGGTTAGGTTTTGATGCCTGTGGCTGTGCCAGCTAGTGACCATTCTGCCTTCAGGGCAAGAATCATGACAATAAATGCCAACCTGCAAACATTACATTATTGCAGTAGCACATTCGTTTGTCACAATGTTACCTGTATGGATTTCATGCCAACATAATATGTACTGTATGTAGTGTCCATATAACATAATTAGCAGCTGCTGTCTGTAAACCAATCAAAGACTGATACATGAAATGTCTCGGGGCTGCTGTGAGTGTGTGCAAACAGAAACTATTTGAATTAGGAGTCTTGGGACTGATGATTTGCACTTAAAAGTGAACTTAGTTTGCACTCATCCAAAATGTCCTTACTAGGAGTGGAATGTCCAGTGGTGTGGACTGAGATTCAAAGGCACGAGTGAGTGAGTGAGTGAGTGAGTGAGTGAGTGAGTGAGTGAGTGAGTGAGTGAGTGAGTGAGTGAGTGAGCGAGCGAGTAAATGACCAACAAACCGACCATCCAACTGACTGAGTATGTCCCAGATGTGACTGGGTACTTGGGCTCTGCCTCCAGTCCTGCTCAGGGACATATTTATTTAATTGGCGGCTGGTGACACTGTGTAAACTCTGGCTATAAATGAATAAGGAGTATGACAGAGTGTGCTTAATAAAGACTTTGGCTGGCCGTTGATCCAGGCAGCACACTAAGAGGACACAAACACACACTCCAGGCAGCACACTAAGAGGACACAAACACACACTCCAGGCAGCACACTAAGAGGACACTAACACACACTCCAGGCAGCACACTAAGAGGACACTAACACACACTCCGGGCAGCACACTAAGAGGACACAAACACACACTCCAGGCAGCACACTAAGAGGACACAAACACACACTCCAGGCAGCACACTAAGAGGACACAAACACACACTCCAGGCAGCACACTAAGAGGACACAAACACACTCCAGGCAGCACACTAAGAGGACACAAACACACACTCCAGGCAGCACACTAAGAGGACACAAACACACACTCCAGGCAGCACACTAAGAGGACACAAACACACACTCCAGGCAGCACACTAAGAGGACACAAACACACACGCCAGGCAGCACACTAAGAGGACACAAACACACACGCCAGGCAGCACAGTAAGAGGACACAAACACACACTCCAGGCAGCACACTAAGAGGACACAAACACACACTCCAGGCAGCACACTAAGAGGACACAAACACACACGCCAGGCAGCACACTAAGAGGACACAAACACACACGCCAGGCAGCACACTAAGAGGACACAAACACACACGCCAGGCAGCACACTAAGAGGACACAAACACACACTCCAGGCAGCAGACTCAGAAGGCAGCAATGATAAGCCCCGAGAGGCCTCTGGATAGAGCCTCTTTCTCACAACAGAGCTGTAAATCTGCATTCATGTTATCTGGTAATATTGATTGTGATGCTTTTTCACAGAGGAAGTCTAATGGCAGCTGTAGTTCAGAACCACTCGCTTGTGAAAAACATAATTACAAGAGGCGTTATGTCGTTGGATTGATCATATTTGAAAGGGAGTCCTTTTAATATTTACCCCTGTTACATCTCCTTTTTCTTTTATTCTCCCTCTTCCTTTCCTTTTTCCTCTCCCTCCTTTCCTCTCCTCCCTCTGTGTCATGTATGATGTGCTCTCTTTGTTCTGTGTCTGCAGGTCTCTTATCATCTGGGTGAATAGGCCTCTGCCTCTGTGGGCTCTACAGGTCAGACACAATGTTGAACTGTCATATTAACAAGGCTGTCTGCACACACATGCAAGCACACACACACACACGCACACACACACACACACACACACACACACACACACACACACACACACACACACACACACACACACACACACACACACACACACACACACACACACACACACACACACACACACACACACACACACTCTCTCTCTCTCTCTCTCTGGTTTATTGCTTCACTTTAACTTCTTATTGATGGAGTTCAATCATCAAAATGATGATTCCACCCACTCTCTGTCTCTCTCACTCTCTATTGCTGTTACTACTCCAATCTTTCTCTCTCTCTTTCTTTCTCTCTCTCTCTCTCCTTTCATCTCTCTCCAGGTGCTTGTAGCTTTCATCAGCTTTTTCGAGACCATGTTGCTTGTGTACCTCAGCTACAAGGTCAGTACACTGTAAATCTGTTCCCTGTAAATGTACAGAATTATACTGAAACCAGAGTTGCCAACTTAATATTGTAATTTTGCTGTAATATATTTTACAGTACTATTTCCCTTACTGTAAAACAGATTACAGCATCCCAAAATGACAGTATTGTGCTGGTATCTCTGGTGCCAGGTCAATGCTGTAAATTTACAGTGAAATTCTCACTGAAATCTAAATGTAAGAAAAACTTAATTTGTACGTAAAATAAATATATTTAAATTGGTAACAATATTAACAACAAATTACACAAAATAATTGACTATAGAAGTAACAACAGTTGACACATATAAGTTAAGTTACACAGTTAACACTAATTTAAAAACAATATTGTTTGCCTGTGGGGCATGTGGGGTGACAGAGACTAAGAGAGAGAGCGGAAGTTCAAATTGGGATTGGGTACAATCCTAGACCTATGATCAGGGGCAACTCTATTCGGGGTAAGGGTGTTCAGAGGCGGTGAAACACACAACGGGACAGTCTGTACAGTAGAGCATCCAGGAGAGAGAAGTCAGCGCAGAATCAGGTGTTCATCATGGGGCTCCGTAACAATCCTCCTCAGTTCTGATTTGTCAGCTCTTCTCACCCTTAGGACAAGCATAGAACAATACATAATAGAATGAGAGACAGAGAGACAGAGAGCACCAGGGATGTTACCCTGAGGGTTAAAAGATAGGTGACAAGGGACATATCCAGCTGGTGTTGTGTGTGTGTGTACTTACCTCACTAGAGGTCATTCAAACTGAGAGCCCAGTGAACCCAATCACACAGGGTTGTGACATCTGAGAACACTGTGTCCTTGTGTTGTTGCCGTTCATGCTCTCCTCATTGAGTAGCCTGTATCAAGGTGACATCTAGATGGCTACCAATATGAGTTATTTATTGTGTAGGCTGCTATCCCATTTGAAATATAATCCTGGGGCGGAAAAAATTGGCCACTTTACTAGCTACCGCCAGCAACACTGTGTTACAGCTGCTCAGTGGCAAGCACCTTAGGTCGCAAACACCTCGATACAATACAGGTGCAGTGCTCATTCGAATCCACTTTGGTGGCTCCCGACTGGTGTAACGGCCCACGACATGGTTTATGTGTCAAATTCAGCCTGTCAATCAGGGAAAATAAACGCTGCGAAGGTAATAATATGGGTAATATCTTTTGAACTGCTAGAAACAAACCATTATCTCTGTAGTAGCGGTGAAAACATAACAGTCCCTAATCTGTGCTCAGTTTATCCTCTATGGCACTCAGAGGCTGCGGTGTACCTAAAAGCCTATAATCACAACAGTTATTATCTGGGTTGTGTCAACTTGAGCTAGCTAACTAGCTGGCTAGATAGATAGATAGATAGCCAACGTTAGCCAGCTAGCTAGCTAGGTTAGCTAAGAAAATTGCAGTAATTCAACATTAGCCAGCAAGAAAAATACTTATAAACAAGTCAAGGTACCTACCCAGAAGCTGCTGAAAATATTATTCCATTTCACAGCCGCTTCAAGAAGATATTTACTAAAATAGTCATGTGTCTCACCCGACAGGTTGGCGCCTGAAACTGATCATTTTAATCTACAGTAGGCATAAGCTATTAGTGTCAAAAAAATACAATATGTTAGAGTAATTTTTACAGGAAGCTTCCAATTACAGTCAATAACAGTATTTTTGACCTGTTCACCAGATGTTCTACCTTGTCCCGGACAAGCCAACTGACATTTACTCCTGAGGTGCTGACCTGCACCCTCTAAAACCACTGTGATTATTATTATTTCACCCTGCTGGTCATCTATGAGCATTTGAACATCTTTACCATGTACTGTTATAATCTCCACCCAGCATGGCCAGCCCTCATAGCCTGGTTCCTCTCTAGGTTTCTTCCCTAGCCACTGTGCTTCTACATATGCATTTCCTGCTGTTTGGGGTTTTAGACTAGGTTTCTGTATAGCACTTTGTGACATCGGCTGATGTAAATAAACTTGATTGATTGATTGATTCTTTTTCAGCATTTTACCATAATGCAGTGCTATCTACAGCATTAATGCTGTAAAACACATGGACTGTATTTTACTGGGAGTTCTACAGTGTTTTAGTGTTGAGATTACAGAAACGGAGTCCCTTCACAGACACTGCTGGAGATGGATAGCTATTTTGGTGCCCCACAAAACAACAAGCCTCAGTCTGTGTATGTCTATGTAGATACATGTGACATGTCCTGGGGGAATGTACTTTACATCTCATCATTTGATCCTCTGATATACAGTCTAGATTAAGCATATATCTGAGCAGGGCCGTCTCCAGGCATAAGTGACGTAAGGTGTTGCTTAGGGCCCCCGGTACCCACATTTGTTTTGGGGGGGTGGGACTCAGTCAGGGTCTCAAATTACTGTTTAGAGTTAGAATAGTAGAATAACCAAGGTTCACTTTCGAAATGTGGTTGTGCATCAGCATTTTTTCTATTGTTATGTCAGTCACTGACTGTCACTCAATTCACCCGGTCAGTTAACGATTGTTAGATTGGTAAGTTAGGCTAGCCAGCTATCTAAACTTGTAGCATAATCATGGCCGAAATACCGACCAAGCACGCAGGGCATGTGCCCAGTGGCCCTGACCTCCAAGAGGCCCCCATTGATTGATCACTTTCACTCAGATATCATTAACATGTGTAGAATTACATGAAATGTGTTATAAAAATGGTTAAACTTCTCTCCGCGCCATGGCAAAATACGTAGAATTGCAGAAAGCTTGCTTTAAAACTGCACCATTTTATCTACTCCCCCTGTCAAAATGTGTTCAATTGTAGGAAATTAACTTTAAAATTTCAATTCAAGAGGGGGGGCTGTCAAGAGGGAGGCCACTAAAATGGTTTGGGGGGGGGCAACCAAGTCACGCTTAGGACCCCCAAAAGCGCGGGCCGACCCTGTATTTGAGGAGGCTCAACAGGCTCTCCATATTGAATGATGCATGAGAGTGACTGGGATAAAGGAATAGAGCCCCAGAGAGAGGCATCGTGTGATCTGATCCCCCATGGAGGGTTACCCAGCATCCCTGCTCTTTGATGTACGTAGCAAACTAGCGGTGTGTCTATTGGTCTGTGGAGCTGTCACACCATGGCTCACACTGCCTAGCCTGCTACAGTGTCAGTCAGGGGCCCAGGAGGAGGTGGAGGCTTTAATGCTTAAACCTCATCGATATCTCTGTGGACATACACAAGGCCTGGCTCTGGCTGTCCACCCACACAAACCAGGTCTCTGGTTAGCTATAAGGAAGCTGTGGCTGAACACATAAAAATGCGACATGATATTTGACATCTTAATTGTACAAGAAGCTTACAGACTGAAACCTGAGTAATGCCTCCTTTTTAAGTGGAAGTGAACAGGTAGCAAAGGAGGGTCACCCTTGTCCGTGTCCGTGTTCAACAGGGTAAACGTGGCCATCTCATTCACAAATCAAGTCAAAGGAACACTTTATCTGGTCATCCCCGAAGTTGCTATGACAATGGAGTTTCTCTGACCTACGTGTGTTGTTGTGTTTCCAGGGCAACATTTGGGAGCAAGTGTTGCGTGTTCCCTTCATCCTGGAGATGATCAGTGCTGTTCCCTTTGTGATCACTGTGAGTCCAATCAAACGCATGCATTATGGAACATTATGCCTAGTGAGCAATTTGTTCTTTGATCCCGTTGTACAGTAGTTTCAACCCTGTACAGGGAATATATTTCACACAATATATATGTTGCATGCCTGTGGTCAGTAAGATACTCTACCCTATGTTGTTGCTGCAAAATGCTCCTTCCCCCACTGGCAATTTTTCCCTTCAATATCTCACCAAACTTACAAAAGATAAGGACCTTTGATGAGGCACGATGATGAAAATAATGTCGTTAGCACTCACCAAAACACAGACTAAATCTCTTTCTCCTTCAGGTGATTTTGCCCTCCCTCAGAAATCTGTTCATCCCTGTGTTTCTCAACTGCTGGCTGGCCAAACATGCCTTGGAGAACATGATAGTGAGAAAATACATATTTATTGCTCAGTTTATGTCACCTCATCTCTCCACCTCACAACTGTTCTCTCAGGTGTCTCTTTATCTCATCTCTTCCACTGTTTCTTTCAGATGACATCTCTGCACCTCTTAAAAACATTGTTCTCTATTTCTCTTTATACCACAAGTTTTGACTCCCACTCATTCTTACAGATGTAAGTGCATGTATTCTCTATTATTTTCTTGTATTATACACATCATATTCCTTTTGTCCTTGTCCCTCAATTATCTTTGTTTTCTTCTCTGTTTTTTGGGACCTTACGAAGATGCAGTGGCTTTACACTTATCCTCCCCACGTCACAACAGTATATTTTTCTTATCACCCTTCTCTCTCACTCTCTGCCCATGTTTCTCTCTCTCTCTCTCTCTCTCTCTCTCTCTCTCTCTTTGTGTATCTCTCTCTGTCTCTCTCTCTCCTTCTGTGTTTCAGAATGATCTGCACCGGGCCATCCAGCGTACTCACTCAGCTATGTTCAACCAGGTCCTCATCCTCATCTGCACCCTGGTCTGTCTCATGTTCACCTGGTGGGTCACCACAATCACTGCTAGCAATCACTGGGAGGAAGAGTTTTTTCCCCCTCTACTTAAGCCCAATGGCAGGTATAGGAATGGTGTAGCAGTATTGAGTGGTTGGTAGAGGCTAGCTTGGAGTAATAGCCTAGGCTGATATAGCATAATATTAGGTCCTGGAGGTTTGAAAAGCTTCCTGGATGAGACTGGCTGACCTTATCACTACTGACAGCACAATGTTGACCCAACCGGCCCTTCAGCTCTGGGTAAACACACACTAGTCATATACACACTGTGCACAAACACTTTGCACACACACTGTCGACAGACGTGCATGCCCGCACACACTACACACACACACACACACACACACACACACACACACACACACACACACACACACACACACACACACACACACACACACACACACACACAGTAGTTCCCTCTGGTCTTCTCATGCTTACTTCCTCCTTCCCATCTGTCCATCTCTCTCTCCTCCTGTTCCTCCCCTCTCCCTCTGTCTCCCCTCTCAATCCCCATCATAATTGGCTTTCTTCCTCTCCTCAATCTCTTCCCCTTCTACATCAACCTCTCTTCACCTCTCCATCACCTCCATCCTTTTCTTCTCTCTTCAACAACTCTCCTTCCTACTGTCCCTCTTCTCCCTCTTCCCCTCCACCTCCCCCTCCTCCATCCACATCCTCCTCCTCCTCCTCAACCTCCTCTTCATCCTCTCCTTCCTCCTCCACCACCACCTCTGTCCTCATCCTCTCCATCCTCCACCTCCACCTCCTCCTCCTCCATCTCCACCTCCTTCTACACCTCTTCCTCCTCCTTCTCTGCTTCTTCCTCTTCCCCCACCTCCTCCTCCACCACCTCCACCTCTCCTCAGTATATGTGGGATCCAGCACCTAGAGCGAGCAGGAAACAACCTGACTCTGTTTGACTCTCTCTACTTCTGCGTGGTCACCTTCTCTACTGTGGGTTTCGGTGATGTCACGCCCCAGATATGGCCTTCTCAGCTGCTAGTGGTCATCATGATCTGTGTGGCGCTCATCGTGCTTCCCATACAGGTGAGGGGAACATCCCAATGCTGTTGTTGTTGTTTTCATTGTATTTTGCTGGTGCTATTTTCCAGTATTTCTCCCTGATGTATTCCCCACACATACTGCTGAGGGGAGGATCCGACTGAACAATAATATTGTAAATCAGATATTCCAATTATACAGAAGAGCATAGTGTCACTGTTTCAGTAAATCTGTCATTTCCTGCCCATAGTAGTATCCCTCTCCTCTCCCCATGTCCCATTACTATCATTTCAGTTGTGATAATAGGAACCTTTTATGTGTGTGTGTGTGTGTGTGTGTGCGTGTGCGCGTGTGTGTGTGTGTGTGTGTGGTCTGAGCCGCTGTACTGTTGTGCTCTGGGAGGCATGTTTGAGCAGGACAGGAAATGGCACACAGAGCCATGTAGCCCTCTCACTCCCTCTCCCTGTCTTTCATCCATAAATACCCCATGACATTTACTGGCTGCCCAACACCTCCTCACCCCCTCTGAGTGTGTGGGTTTCAGCTGTGTCTGCTGTCAGGGAGAGGAGAACCTCCAGTCTCCCTCCCTGCCATCCAGCCTGTCTGATGCATGGGGATGCTACAGAGCACATTAACATGCAGTCAGCCTCCTGGTTCAAATATAAACGACTGTTTATCACTACTTACCTACTGTCTGTCTATCACTACGTCAACCCACCTACTGTCTTTCACTACCTCAAACCACCTACTGTCTATCTTTTCACTACCTCAAACCACCTACTGTCTTTCACTACCTCAACCCACCTACGGTCTATCTATCACTACCTCAAACCACCTACGGTCTATCTATCACTACCTCAACCCACCTACTGTCTTTCACTACCTCAAACCACCTACTGTCTATCTATCACTACCTTAAACCACCTACTGTCTTTCACTACCTCAACCCACCTACTGTCTTTCACTACCTCAAACCACCTACTGTCTTTCACTACCTCAACCCACCTACTGTCTTTCACTACCTCAACCCACCTACTGTCTTTCCCTACCTCAACCCACCTACTGTCTTTCACTACCTCAAACTACATACTGTCTTTCACTACCTCAAACCACCTACGGTCTATCTATCACTACCTCAACCTACCTACGGTCTGTCTATCACTACCTCAACCCACCTACTATCTATCACTACCTCAAACCACCTACTGCCTGTCACTATCACTACCTCAACATACCTACTGTCTGTCTATCCCTACCTCAAACCACCTACTCTCTATCACAACCTCAAACCATCTACTGTCTATCTATCACTACCTCAAACCACCTACTATCTATCACGACCTCAAACCACCTACTATCTATCACTACCTCAACCCACCTACTGTCTTTCACTACCTCAAACCACCTACTGTCTTTCACTACCTCAAACCACCTACTGTCTTTCACTACCTCAACCCACCTACTGTCTTTCACTACCTCAACCCACCTACTGTCTTTCACTACCTCAACCCACCTACTGTCTTTCACTACCTCAACCCACCTACGGTCTATCTATCAGTACCTCAAACCACCTATGGTCTATCTATCACTACCTCAACCCACCTACTGTCTTTCACTACCTCAACCCACCTACGGTCTATCTATCACTACCTCAACCCACCTACAGTCTATCTATCACTACCTCAACCCACCTACTGTCTGTCCATCACTAATTACACTAATGTAATTCTTCCCATCTGTAGTTTGAGCAGCTGGCCTTCCTGTGGATGGAGCGCCAGAAGTCTGGGGGGAACTACAGCCGATACCGGGCCCAGACGGAGAAGCACGTGGTGCTGTGTGTCAGCTGCCTCAAGATAGACCTCCTCATGGACTTTCTCAACGAGTTCTTCGCTCACCCCAGACTGCAGGTCTCTCCATAAAACCTTAACTAGGGCAGGGATGGGCAACTTTGATGGGGGTGAGGGCCACAAAAAAATCTGATCTCATCATGAGGGGCCTCAGTGACTCGCTGGTCTGCGTACCCACATCTATATCCACACATGCAGTCATGCAGTCAGAGCCGACCCTAGCCTTATGGGAGCCGTAAGCTAAATGTTGGTCCCCCTTTAGCTACCCCCTCTTGACAGCAGTGAAAAAAAATACAAGTTTTAGAGTTAATTTCCTTCAATTCTACACATTTTGCCATTGGGAAGATGAGATACGGTGTGACTAACATCTGTGTGCGTGTGCACGCAGGTGTGTATTCATGTGTTTGTGTGTGGGTGTACATCTCTGTAATCCTCTCCAGGAGCTGAAGCAGCTGAGGTTAAAACAGGGGATTCAATCAGCATTAGCATAGATCAAACAACATGTTTTATTTTCAGGAGCAGCTGGGTGAGGGTGTGTATGTGTCTTCATTATTGACTGAGAGTGTGAGAGAATATTTGTGTGAGACCCTCTCTGCCCTCCCATTAACCCCAGTGTGTGCGTGTGTGCGTGCGCGTGTGTGTGCGTGCGCTTGCGTGTGCGTATGTGTGTATGTGTGTGCATATGTGTGTGTGTGCATGTGCGTATGCGTGTGCGTGTGTATGTGCGTATGTGTGTGTATGTGCATGTGCATGTGCGCGTGCATATGTGTGTGCGTGTGCGTATGTGTGCGTGTGTATGTGTGTGTGTGTGTGTGCGCATGTGTGTGCGTATGTGTGTGCGTGTGTATGTGTGCGTGTGTATGTGTGTGTGTGTGCGTGTGTATGTGTGTGTGTGTGCGTGTGTCCGTCTTTAGGACTACTACGTGGTGATCCTGTGCCCAGCAGAGATGGATGTACAGGTACGGAGGGTCCTCCACGTGCCTCTGTGGGCACAGAGGGTCATATACCTGCAGGGCTCCGCCCTCAAGGACCAAGACCTCATGAGGGCCAAGTGAGTCCCCTGCATCGGGCCCCCACTCATGCGCCCAAAATCACAGCCATGCTACAGGGGCCCCAAATCACAGCTATGCTACAGGGAAAGGAATGTGGGATAACTAGTCAGTTGTATAACTGAATGCATTCAACTGAAATGTGTCTTCTGCATTTAACCCAACCCCTCTGAATCAGAGAGGTGCGGGGGACTTCCATAATCAACATCCACGTCTTTGGCGGCTAGGTAACAGGTTAACTGCCTTGCTCAGGGGTAGAACAACTGATTTTTACCTTGTCAGCTCGGGGATTCGATCCAGCAACCTTCAGTTACTGGCCCAACGCTTTAACCACTAGACTACCTGCCGCCCCTCCAGGGACCCCAAAACAAGACATGCTACAGGGGCATATCTCATAGGCAATGTTAGACAGTTATCAGGGCAGATAGCAGTTACAGTACACTGGCTCTGTTAAATAAAGACAGCAAATAAAATGATTGTATTTTCTCCTTGTCTCTTCTGCTGCCTGGGTAGTAACTCGCTGTGAAGTCGTGTGTGTTAGAAGAACAAATGTATTGTTCTATTGTCCTGTTCCTCCTTTGTTCTCTCTCAAAAACATGACAACAACATCCACCCCCTCTCTCTCTCCTCTCATCCTTTCATCTTCTGTTCCTCTCTCCTCCTCCTGCCTCTATCTGACCTGTGTCCTGTCTTGGCCTGACCCCTCCTGCTGCTCTACTAACTGGCTGTAGGATGGACGATGCTGAGGCCTGTTTTATCCTCAGTAACCGATTCGAGGTGGACCGCTTCGCTGCTGTACGTTCCTCAATCTCCTTTTAATACTTTTAATCTCTTCAACGCCACCCTCCTTCTTTTCCTGTCCTCCACTCTTCTTTCCCTCCTTCACAGCTTTCTCTCTCTACCTCTACTATAGAGGTATCAAAATGTAAATGATCATCTTAAGAACTATTTCACAACTTTTATTTATCTTCTTATTTTACCCTGGCTCCTATTTTCCTCTCTGCGTTGCCGTTCTTAACAGACTATTTCACACCTGTGACATAATTACGGGAATTTTAGGGAACTTTCCTTTCTGGTGTGGCTATAGCCTGTTAGTTCTGTTGAAAGCTCCGTGCCCTAGTTGAAGAGGCTTACCAGGGGGATTGTACATAGAGGAGATACAATCTGTGACTGTGGTGGAGCTACTGGTGCTGCTAATGATTTGAGTCTCTTTCTTGCTACTCTATCCCATCCTCCCTTCCTTCCTTCCTCCCTCTCTTTTCTCTCTCTCTCTCTCTCTCTCTCTCTCTGTCTGTCTCTCTACCTCTCTACCCCTCTCTCTCTCTCTCTCTCTACCAGGATCACCAGACCATTCTAAGAGCCTGGGCGGTGAAAGACTTTGCCCCAAACTGCCCCCTGTATGTCCAGATCCTCAAACCTGAGAACAAGTTCCACGTCAAGTTTGCAGGTCAGAGCATTGAGGGGAATGTGTGCATCCGTACGACTATGTGTGTACAGTTATGTGCCTATTGGTCTTTTTATACATAATGGGGCCAATGTGTGACATTGGGATAAATATTTTCAAATGGTTTAAAAAAATAATAATAATGTAGTTCCACATTTGTACTTAGAGGAATAAAGGGTAATATATGCAACATGGCCCATAACTCCACCTATTCAACAACATAGACCTAGGACTAAACCTCCTTTAAGCAGGGTTCACCCCCTGACATAAGGAGACCAAAAATGTTATGTAGTTACACTGCATTTCTGAGATCTCTTTACAAAAAACTGTCCGACAGCCAGATCCAGAATTCTTACAGGGTTCAAGTTCAATGTTTAACTGATTAATGCTTAACATATAATATAATGATATCCTACACTTCCATAAATGCAAGGACAGAAAAGTCATGTTTTATGTCACACGATTTGGGACAAATGATGATAAAGGGTTAAACATAGGTTTTAAATCAACTGGTGAATTTTATTAAGTAGAGCTGTGATCCCCCTTATATCTTAATATAATGACTTGAAAAAAATTGACAGATTATTATCAATGATATATCAACAGCTGTAACAAGTTGTCAAGTGTAGGAAATCCTCACTGGTACCCTAGTTTAGAGAAAGACCCATATGTGTCTTTCTCTGTTCCAGCATACTATGAACTGACAGCCATTTCCCCAGAGTTTCTGGTCTGCTTGATTAAGAGCCAGTCTCATTTTCCACCTGAGCACCTCCTGTGATTTGTGACAGTCTTTGCAGGTGTATTCTATGCATTTCCTATCAGACAAGATAGTATAAAGCAGGATACCCATTCCATTCTCTCCGGCTCTCCCGTGATGGACAGATTGTGTTGGCAGCGTGTCTGGGAGGAGTCATTTTATTAGCATGGACACTTTGCCTCCAGGGAAACAAAGCCTTTTCCTGTTCAGCAAACCGTCATAAAGCACCAATCAAGCAGCACTTGTTAGGAAGAGGAGAGAGAAAGATGAGGAGGCAAAGACTTCACTTTTCGCCTTCACCTTCTCGTTCTGTATCTCTCTCAATTCAATTCAAAGTGTCTTTATTGGCATGGGAAACATGTTTACATGGCCAAGTGAAATGAGCAATAAATAACAGTGAGAAGAAACAAAAACAACATCAACCAAGAAATATCACACTTTAACAGTAAACATTGCAAATATAAAGGCATTTCAAGTGTTATATTATGTACAATGTTTTACCAATTATAGTACGAGTAGTAGAGGAAGATAAATAAACATATAAATATTGGTGGTATTTACAATGTTGTTTGTGCGCCACTGGCTGCCCTTTTCTCATGACAACGGACCACAAATATTGCTGCCCGGATTGCACATTGTGGTATCTCTCTCCCCCCTCTCTCTCTCTCTCTCTCTCTCTCTCTCTCTCTCTCTCTCTCTCTCTCTCTCTCTCTCTCTCTCTCTCTCTCTCTCTCTCTCTCTCTCTCCCTCCCTCTCTCTCTCCTCTCTCTCTCATACCAATTATAGTACGAGTAGTAGAGGAAGATAAATAAACATATAAATATTGGTGGTATTTACAATGTTGTTTGTGCGCCACTGGCTGCCCTTTTCTCATGACAATGGACCACAAACATTGCTGCCCGGATTGCACATTGTGGTATCTCTCTCTCTCTCTCTCTCTCTCTCTCTCCCCTCTCTCTCTCTCTCTCTCTCTCTCTCTCTCTCTCTCCTCTCTCTCTCTCTCTCTCTCTCTCTCTCTCTTTATCTCGCTCGCTCTCAATTCAATTCAAAGGGCTTTATTGGCATGGGAAACATATGTTTACATTGCCAAAGCAAGTGAAATAGATAATAAACAAAAGTGAAATAGATATGGGAGTTTATATATTTTGGGGGGAATTCTTTGTGGGTCTCTGTAATATGAGGGAAATATGTCTCTCTAATATAGTCAGACATTTGGCAGGAGGTTAGGAAGTGTAGCTCAGATTCCCACTTCATTTTGTGGACAGTGTGCACATAGTCTGTCTTCTCTTGAGCCAGGTCTGCCTAGGGCGGCCTCTCTCAATAGCAAGGCAATGCTGACTGAGTCTGTACATAGTCAAAGCTTTGCTTAATTTGGTTGGGGTCAGTCACAGTGGTCAGGTATTCTGCCACTGTGTACTCTTTGTTTAGGGCCAAATAGCATTACAGTTTGCTCTTTTTTTGGTAAATTCATTCCAATGTGTCAAGTAATTATCTTTTTGTTTTCTCATGATTTGGTTGGATCTAATTGTGTTGCTGTCCTGGGGCTCTGTGGGGTCTGTTTGTGAACAGATCCCCAAGACCAGCTTGCTTAAAATATTCTTCTCTAGGTTAATCTCTCTGTAGGCGATGGCTTTGTTATGGAAGGTTTGGGAATCGCTTCCTTTTAGATGGTTGTAGAATTATTGAACTGCTCTTTTCTCGATTTTAATAATTAGCAGATATCGGCCTAATTCTGCTCTGCATGCATTATTTTGTGTTTTATGTTGTACACAGAGGATATTTTTTTGCAGAATTCTGCATGCAGAGTCTCAATTTGGTGTTTGTCCCATTTTGTGAATTCTTGGTTGGTGAGCGGACCCCAGACCTCACAACCATAAAGGGCAATGGGTTCTATAACTGATTCAGGTATTTTTTGCCAGATCCTAATTGGTATGTCAAATTTAATGTTCCTTTTGATGGCATAGAATGCCCTTCTTGCCTTGTCGCTCAGATTGTTCGCAGCTTTGTAGAAGTAACCTGTGATGCTGATGTTTAGGCCAAGGTAGGTATTGTTTTTTGTGTGCTCTAGGGCAACGGTGTCTAGATGGAATTTGAATTTGTGGTCCTGGCAACTGGGCCTTTTTTGGAACAGCATTATTTTTGTCTTACTGAGATTTACTGATGGCCCAGATCTGACAGAATCTGTGCAGAAGATCTAGGTGCTGCTGTAGGCCCTCCTTGGTTGGGTGAGGCCGGGTGCTGCAGACTGTTCTAGTGCCCTTGCTAATTCATTGATATATATGTTGAAGAGGGTGGGGCTCAAGCTGCATCCCTGTCTCATCCCACGGCCCTGTGGAAAGAAATGTGTGTGTTATTTACAAATTTAACTGCACACTTGTTGTTTGTGCACATGGATTTTATAATGCCGTATGTTTTTCCCCCAATTTGTATAGCAGACCCTCATGCCAAATTGAGTCAGAAGCTTTTTTGAAATCAACAAAGCATGAAAAGACTTTGCCTTTTGTTTTGGTTTGTTTGTTTGTCAATTAGGGTATGCAGGGTGAATACGAGGTCTGTCGTACGGTAATTTGGTAAAAAGCCAATTTGACATTTGCTCAGTACATTGTTTTCACTGAGGAAATGTACAAGTCTGCTGTTAATGATAATACAGAGGATTTTCCCAAGGTTGCTGTTGACGCGTATCCCACGGTAGTTATTAGGGTCGAATTTTCCTTTACTTTTGTGAATTGGGGTGATATTGCAGAAGATGCCAAAACTGAGTTTGATGTTAAAGAGTTTTAAAAAACGAATTGAAATTTGTGGTCTGAATATTTTATCATTTCATTTAGGTCAACACCACAGGCCTTTTTGGGTCAGAGGGTTTGTATTTTGTCCTGTAGTTCATTGTAGATCTCTCTAACTCTGTCCCTGTCTCTCTCACCAATATCGCACTTCTCTAATTTCAACCTCGGGAACGTCAAACTCAATCCTATTTCCCTGCCTTCTTCTCAATTAATGATTCATATTTTATCCCATTACATTAGTGAAGGAAATCCGGTTTCTGCCTGCCTAATATGCTTGCTGTATGCAGGGAGTCATCTATCGGCACTGCCTTACCTTTTAACAGTCTGAATTCCATCTGAATGCATGGGTTTGTTATTAGTTTAGGCTGGGGCGTTACCAAGGAGATGGAATAGCATGAAGCTGCTTTTTCTATTCTCCTATGTCTGCCTATCTCCTCTACTGTGTTGCTTCTCTCGGTCACGTACCAGTCCTGGAGGTCTGAGGAGAGCTCTGTGGCGATTTCTGATTGGTGCTGTAGGGCAGAATGCTGAATGTTATGGTATCGGCTAGCCAAAAATACCTTGTCCAAGGCAAATGCGGATGTTTGAGGGGTACTTGAAATGTCTAATTTGCATATCTTTGATGTGATTGGGGAAGGACTGCATGTGCAGTACTGTGGGAACTAAATCAAACATTTTTGTGCAAGGTCTTGATTCCTTTCATCATGTTTCTTCGTACGTTTTCGTTTCAGATAAATACATTCAGTTGTGAAAAGAAATGTTGAATGTCTTCCAGTCTGGCTCTTTTAGTATTAAGTGGAGGAATGTGTCATAGATAGAAAACCTACTAGTGCTTCTACAGTTAGCTTGCATACGGGATAGTAGCTACATTGAATAGAGCTGAAATGCCACCTGAATCACAATGAAGACAACATCACAGAGAGGAATGGTTTCGCAACATTTCAATTTATCCCCAAAATAAATCAATTAATGCATGTGAGTCAATTTAACAGACACTGCCAATCTCTTCATATCAACACAATAAAGCCACTACTTAATACAGTGTTCTTCCTGTCAGTGGTCAAGTAACCAGAGTGGAGGAAACTGGAGGAACCAATTGGTGCAGCAATGGGTTTTTAGTGGCGTGGACAGGCACGTTGTAACAGGGTGCTGAATTCCCTCGTTAAGTGCCAGTGTGGGTGGCACTAATGAGACGCAGTGGAGACTTGATTTGATCCCCACAAATAGCTTAACAACTGACTAATGTCTATTCTATTAGATCATATACACTGAGTGTACAAAACGTTAGGAACACCTTCCTAATATTGAGCCTTTTGACCTCAGAACAGCCTCAATTCATTGGGGCATGGACTCAGTCCATGGTGATGCTGGCCCATGTTGACTCCAATGCTCCAATGCTTTGACACAGTTGTGTCAAGTTGGCTGGATGTCCTTTGGATGGTGGACCATTCTTGATACACATGGGAAACTTGAGTGTGAAAAAATCCAGCAGCATTGTAGTTTTTGACTCAAACCGGTGTGCATGGCACCTACTACCATACCCTGTTCAAAGGCACTTAAACCTTTTGTCTTGCCCATTCACCCTCTGAATGGCCCACATACACAATACATGTCTCATAGCTTAAAAATCCTTCTTTAACCTGTTTCCTCCCCTTCATCTACACTGATTGAAGTGGATTTAACAAGTGACATCAATAAGGGATCGTAGCTTTCACCTGGATTCACCTGGTCAGTTGATGTCATGGAAAGAGCAGGTGTTCCTAATGTTTTTTTACACTCAGTGTATGTTGGGATGGCTCTATGCAGAGAGGCAGAGAGAGGAGACTGCCACTCAAGTTCTCTCTCTGTGTGTAGAGGATCAGAGGGGGTTTATACGAATCAGAATTGGCTTGTGGGTTGACTGGGTTGCATGGTGCTGATTTTCCCTGACCAAATGTTGAACAAAAATGACCTGGTGTGTTTCTGGTGGGCTGAGCTATATTAGCCTGGTCAATAGCCTGGTCACTTACACATACCATCACACAATAACTGCATGCTGATTTAATTAGGGTTGCTGTTTGGGCAGACCTGCAGTAATTACTATCTGCTGCCAGCGTGGGAGTTCACCTCGCACAGAGACACACACAGAGACATACACGTTTAGCACACACTGAGACACACACAGAGACATACATGTTTAACACACACAGAGACACACACACATCCTTCACACACACATACACCTCTCACACACACTGAACAACTCTCCATACCAAATGTATTTAATATTGTCTGTGCTTAAACTGGAACATAGTGGATGCACAGTAACATGCTATACATGACTCCAGAGCTTTGGCTCTGCACTTCACAGCACTGTACGGGTTTTGACAGACAGCCGTTCTGAACTTGAGCATCTGTAAATTACGATGAATCTATGTATTTTGAAAGATGAGACGTTGAGGATTATAATAAATACCACTTTGATGTCATCGAACCAAGCCAAAGACTCGTGAGTCCAAATGTGCACTTCACAAAAAACTCATGTCATATACAGTGTCAATGTTTCTGATCACTATGTTTGATGTACAGTTACAATATGAGATGATGTTCTACCCTGGGTTGTCCTGAACAGAATGAACCTGTTTGTTGTATTATGATGAACATTTTCCGCATCTGAATGAACTCGTTCTGTGCACACCGTACGACCTGCTTTTCTGAATTGCATTGTGAAAGCCTCACACCGTAAGATTGTATTTTATCATTTAGCTGGTCATGTTGGCAATAGAACAAGCTTTCAAATCATGCCCACCTGACCCAGATTGCGATTTATAATGGACCGTTACTGGTTGCGTGAACAACAACAGTAGTTGTGTAAAGGCAGGGATGCAGAGCTGTGTTCCAACGTGCTCTATTTCCTCAACGACACTGCTAGGAGAACTAAAGGAAAACACCTTATAGTTGAAGACTCTTTGAGTGCATTGAAATGACTTGGGAACTGTGCCCACACTGGAGGGGTGTGTGGCCACTTGAAGACACCAGCTAGTCCTCTCACTCAAACCCTTGTCATATTTTTGTGTTATGTTGCACCTACCCCACATTTTCCAGAAATATTCTTATCATGTTACTGAATGTATCTAGAGTTTTTTTTTCAATTTCATTATTGACAAATGCTGTGAAAAGTATAGTTAACGTAAAATGCACATAAAATCAACAGTGTAATGTTTGGATTCATTCAGTCTTGTGTCAGATGAACTAAACTCAGCAAAAAAAGAAACGTCCCTTTTTCAGGATACTGTCTTTCAAAGATAAATCGTAAAATCCAAATAGCTTCACAGATCTTAATTGTAAAGGGTTTAAACACTGTTTTCCATGCTTGTTCAATGAACCATAAACAGTTAATGAACATGCACCTGTGGAACGGTCGTTAAGACACCAACAGCTTACAGACGGTAGGCAATTAAGGTCACAGTTATGAAAACTTAGGACACTAAAGAGGCCTTTCTACAGACTCTGAAAAACACCAAAAGAAAGATGCCCAGGGTCCCCGCTCATCTGTGTGAATGTGCCTCAGGCATGCTGCAAGGAGGCTTGAGGACTGCAGATGTGGCCAGGGCAATACATTTCAATGTCCGTACTGTGAGACGCCTAAAGACAGCGCTACAGGGAGACAGGACGGACAGCTGATCGTCCTCGCAGTGGCAGACCACGTGTATCAACACCTGCACAGGATTGGTACATCCGAACATCACACCTGCGGGACAGGTACAGGATGGCAATAACAACCTCCCGAGTTACACCAGGAATGCACAATCCCTCAGCCTGTCCAGCTCAGCCCAGCCTGTCCAGCTCAGCTCAGCTCAGTGCTCAGCCTGTCCACAATAGGCTGAGAGAGGCTGGACTGAGGGCTTGTTGGCCTGTTGTAAAGGCAGGTCCTCACCAGACATCACCAGCAACAACGTCGCCTATGGGCACAAACCCACCATCGCTGGACCAGACAGGACTGGCAATAAGTGCTCTTCACTGACGAGTCGCAGTTTGTCTCACCAGGGGTGATGGTCGGATTCGCGTTTATCGTCAAAGCAATGAGCATTAGACCGAGGCCTGTACTCTGGAGAGGGATCGATTTGGAGGTGGAGGGCCCGTCATGGTCTGGGGCAGTTTGTCACAGCATCATCGGACTGAGCTTGTTGTCATTGCAGGCAATCTCAACGCTGTGCATTACAGGGAAGACATCCTCCTCCCTCATGTGGTACCCTTCCTGCAGGCTCATGCTGACATGACCTTCCAGCATGACAATTCCACTAGCCATATTGTTCATTCTGTGAGTGATTTCCTGCAAGACAGGAATGTCAGTGTTCTGCCATGGTCAGCGAAGAGCCCGGATCTCAATCCCATTGAGCACATCTGGGACCTGTTGGATCGGAGGGTGAGGGCTAGGGCCATTCCCTCCCAGAAATGTCCGGGAACTTGCAGGTGCCTTGGTGGAAGAGTGGGGTAACATCCCACAGCAAGAACTGGCAAATCTGATGCAGTCCATGAGGAGGAGATGCACTGCAGTTCTAAATGCAGCTGTTGGCCACACCATATATATATATATATATATATATATATTTTTTTTTAACCTTTATTTAACTAGACAAGTCAGTTAAGAACACATTCTTATTTTCAGTGTGTTAACTGCCTTGTTAAGGGGCAGAACGACATATCTGACTGTTACTTTTGATTTTGACCGCCCCTTTGTTATTCCATTTCTGTTAGTCACATGTCTGTGGAACTTGTTCAGTTTATGTCTCACTTGTTGAATCTTGTTATGTTCATACAAATATTTACACATGTTAAGTTTGCTGAAAATAAATGCAGTTGACAGTGAGAGGATGTTTTTTTTTACTGAGTTTATTATGTCCTCACCTTTAGTCTAATAATTTCCCCATAATCTCCAAACTGTTCCGTTTTCATTTCTATCATGGTATGCATATGCTTTCCATATTTTATTCTGTAAGAAACATTTCAATTTAGCCCTATCCATATACAGTAGGTCAATTCCCACGAGTTTAAGGGATTTCAATAATGATGATGAAAATAATAATAATAATATATTGTATTTATATAGTGATTTTCAAGGACCCAAAGTCACTTTACATAAATTAAAACAAGAATAGAAAATCTAAAACAATACCATACTAACCAGAAATAGAATAGAAAGATGAAACAAAGAGTAGGGAGAAGGGCTCAAAGAGTAGGGAGAAAGGCTCAAAGAGTAGGAAGAAGGACTCAAAGAGTAGGAGGAAGGACTCAAAGAGTAGGGAGAAGGGCTCAAAGAGTAGGGAGTAGGGCTCAAAGAGTAGGGAGAAGGGCTCAAAGAGAAGGGAGTAGGGCTCCCAAACACATTAAACACATGGTTTCCATGTATTACATACCATTCCATTGACTCCATTCCAGCCATTATTATGACCCGTCCTCCCCTCAGCAGCCTCCACTGGTGTGTGTGTATGGGGGGGGTAGGCCATGGTGAAGAGGTGGGTATTTAGGTGGAACTGAAAGATTGTGAAGACTCCGTCGGGGATGGTTATGGAGTTCCAGAGCCTCAGCACAACCCTGGAGAAGGCCCTGTTGCAGCTTGGGAAAGCTTGGGAAAACAAGGTGACCTGTTGTGATCAGGGCCAGTTCCAGGCATAAGTGACATAAACTCAGTCGGGGTCTCAATCTACTATTGTGAGTAAGCTAACATGTCAGCTAACAAATTTTAGAGTGGTAGTTAAACTAGCCAGATAGCCAGATATCTAGCCAGATATCTAAACTTGTAGTCGTGGCCAAATACCGACCGGGCACACAGGGCACGTGCCCAGAGGCCCTGACCTCCAGTAGCCCCCATTAATTTTGTTAGTTATTCTCACTCAGATATCATAATAACATATTAACTTAAGTCATTACAAAATTTGTAAAATTGCAGGAAAATAGCTTTAAAACTGCAAAAATGTCTCTCCAACTCATGACAAAAATGGTAGAATTGCAGTAAATTTGCTGTAAAACTGTAAAACAAATTATCTCTGCCCCATGGAAAAATGTGTGGAATTGCATAAAATGTTTTATAAAATTGCAAAGTTTTACTTTAAAACATAGATTTCTCTCCACCATTAAGAGGGGCCACTAAAATGTTTTGTTGTGAGGCGGGGGGCCCAAAAGGCTTGATCTGAGTCATTTTGTTCTGTTCTCTGCTGTAGCAGCATTGATAGAAACATAAGGCTAGCAGGGTACTGATGATTTGATCCCAAAACATTAAGCTGTCATGATTCATTACACAGAATACTACAGTACTTGCTATAAAATTCTGTAGAAAACTGTATTATACTGTAGAATTCTATACTATACACTGTAGTATACCTCGATCATGAATAGTACTTACTATAGAATGTTGTAGTATACTGTAGAATACTATAGTAAATAGTAGAGTATACTACAGACCACAAAAACACTACAGTAATTACTACAGTATACTACAGTCCGCAAAAACAATACAGTAATTACTATAATATAAACCAATATTATTTTCTTACTACAGTATTTATACTATAGTAAACTGTAAATATTACAGTATACTACAGTCATATCTGCAAAACTATAGTAAATACTATAGTTTTCACTGTAGTATATACAATAGTGAATACCACAGTAAAGTCTGCAAAAACAATACAGTGAATACATTGTTTTTCTTCATTTGGGTACATATTATGATCCAAACATTCTTTCTTTCCCACTATGCCTGTAATTTATACAAATATTATCATCATCAACAACATTTTCCTCTCTGTCGGTGAGTCTAATGGAAGTAAAGCTGCTAGACAGAAAGGACCTGTGTCTCATTGCTTTTATGTGTTGACTAGCTACTAATCTACTCCTGAGGCATGAGAGGCGGGGCTGGACAATTCTAGCTACCAACGTTTCTGTCGACAATCAATATGCAAAGCACATCTGGGCATCTAAGGCCAAGATCTCATTTGTACCAAACACTGTACCCCTAATAATATTTGTCCACTGATTACAGCATATAATGTAATCAAGAATTACACAGCAGGGAAAATGACTGCTCCCTGAGCCTCATTTTATTGGTCATAACTCTATATTGTTTTTTTGTCACAAAGAGATGATAGAGAAGGTAGCAGAAAAACAAGAGAAACAGACAAGGCAGGAGCAGTGATGGTGGAGTGATGGGTGTTATCTATGTTTGTTCAGGCTGGTTCCGTTTTCTCCCTCCTTCCCAGGCCTTTGCTAAGTGTGTGAGAGTGTGAAAGGTCCTTTAATTAGACACTGCACTGCAGGGGTGTTGCCAGGTCCCCTTAACCCCAAAATAAGATATAGAGCAAAGAAATACAAAAACAACCCAGAATATAAACTGAACAGCTAAGAACAACCCCGAATATAAACTGAAAGGGTAAAAACAACCCATAATGTAAGCTGAAAGGGTAGAAACAACCCAGAATATAAACTGAACGGGTAAAAACAACCCCGAATATAAACTGAAGGGGTAAAAACAACCCAGAATATAAACTGAAGGGGTAAAAATAACCCCAAATATAAACTGAACGGGTAAAAACAACCCCGAATATAAACTGAAGGGGTAAAAACAACCCAGAATATAAACTGAAGGGGTAAAAACAACCCAGAATGTAAGCTGAAAGGGTAAAAACAACCCAGAATGTAAACTGAAAGGGTAAAAACAATCCAGAATGTAAACTGAAAGGGTAAAAACAACCCAGAATGTAAACTGAAATGGTAAATACAACCCAGAATGTAAGCTGAAGGGGTAAAAAATAACCCAGAATATAAACTGAACGGGTAAGAACAACCCTGAATACAAACTGAAAGGGTAAAAACAACCCAGAATGTAAACTGAAGGGGTAAAAAATTATCCAGAATATAAACTGAAAGGGTAAAAACAACCCAAAATATAAACTGAAGGGGTAAAAAATAATCCAGAATATAAACTGAAGGGGTAAAAACAACCCCAAATATAAACTGAATGGGTAATAAAAACAACCCAGAATGTAAACTGAAAGGGTAAAAACAACCCAGAATGTAAACTGAAGGGGTAAAAACAACCCCGAATATAAACTGAACGGGTAAAAACAACCCCGAATATAAACTGAAGGGGTAAAAACAACCCCAAATATAAACTGAACGGGTAAAAACAACCCCGAATATAAACTGAAGGGGTAAAAACAACCCAGAATATAAACTGAAGGGTAAAAACAACCCCAAATATAAACTGAACGGGTAAAAACAACCCCGAATATAAACTGAAGGGGTAAAAACAACCCAGAATATAAACTGAAGGGGTAAAAACAACCCAGAATGTAAACTGAAAGGGTAAAAACAACCCAGAATGTAAACTGAAAGGGTTAAAACAACCCAGAATGTAAGCTGAAAGGGTAAAAACAACCCAGAATGTAAACTGAAAGGGTAAAAACAACCCAGAATGTAAACTGAAAGGGTAAAAACAACCCAGAATGTAAACTGAAAGGGTAAAAACAACCCAGAATGTAAACTGAAAGGGTAAAAACAACCCAGAATGTAAACTGAAAGGGTAAATACAACCCAGAATGTAAGCTGAAGGGGTAAAAAATAACCCAGAATATAAACTGAAGGGGTAAAAACAACCCAGAATATAAACTGAACGGGTAAGAACAACCCTGAATACAAACTGAAAGGGTAAAAACAACCCAGAATGCAAACTGAAGGGGTAAAAAATAATCCAGAATATAAACTGAAGGGGTAAAAACAACCCCAAATATAAACTGAACGGGTAAAAACAACCCCGAATATAAACTGAAAGGGTAAAAACAACCCAGAATGTAAACTGAAGGGGTAAAAACAACCCAGAATGTAAACTGAAAGGGTAAAAACAACCCAGAATGTAAACTGCAAGGGTAAACACAACCCAGAATGTAAGATGAAAGGGTAAAAACAACCCAGAATGTAAGCTGAAAGGTTAAAAACAACCCAGAATGTAAGCTGAAAGCGTAAAAACAACCCAGAATGTAAACTGAAAGGGTAAAAACAACCCCAAATATAAACTGAAGGGGTAAAAAATAATCCAGAATATAAACTGAAGGGGTAAAAACAACCCCAAATATAAACTGAACGGGTAAAAACAACCCCGAATATAAACTGAAAGGGTAAAAACAACCCAGAATGTAAACTGAAGGGGTAAAAACCCCCCAGAATGTAAACTGCAAGGGTAAAAACAACCCAGAATGTAAGCTGAAAGGGTAAAAACAACCCAGAATGTAAGCTGAAAGGGTAAAAACAACCCAGAATGTAAGCTGAAAGCGTAAAAACAACCTAGAATGTAAACTGAAAGGGTAAAAACAACCCCAAATATAAACTGAACGGGTAAAAACAACCCCGAATATAAACTGAAAGGGTAAAAACAACCCAAAATATAAACTGAAAGGGTAAAAACAACCCAGAATGTAAACTGAAAGGGTAAAAACAACCCAGAATGTAAGCTGAAAGGGTAAAAACAACCCAGAATGTAAGCTGAAAGGGTAAAAACAACCCAGAATGTAAACTGAAAGGGTAAAAACAACCCCAAATATAAAGTGAACGGGTAAAAAGAACCCCAAATATAAACTGAAAGGGTAAAAACAACCCAAAATATAAACTGAAGGGGTAAAAACAACCCAGAATGTAAGCTGAAAGGGTAAAAACAACCCAGAATGTAAACTGAAGGGGTAAAAACAACCCAGAATGTAAACTGAAGGGGTAAAAACAACCCAGAATGTAAGCTGAAAGGGTAAAAACAACCCAGTATGTAAACTGAAGGGGTAAAAACAACCCAGAATGTAAACTGAAGGGGTAAAAACAACCCAGAATGTAAACTCAAAGGGTAAAAACAACCCAGAATGTAAGCTGAAAGGGTAAAAACAACCCAGAATGTAAACTGAAAGGGTAAAAACAACCCAGAATGTAAGCTGAAAGGGTAAAAACAACCCAGAATGTAAACTGAAAGGGTAAAAACAACCCAGAATGTAAACTGAAAGGGTAAAAACAACCCAGAATATAAACTGAAAGGGTAAAAACAACCCAGAATGTAAACTGAAAGGGTAAAAACAACCCAGAATGTAAACTGAAAGGGTAAAAACAACCCAGAATGTAAACTGAAAGGGTAAATACAACCCAGAATGTAAGCTGAAGGGGTAAAAAATAACCCAGAATATAAACTGAAGGGGTAAAAACAACCCAGAATATAAACTGAACGGGTAAGAACAACCCTGAATACAAACTGAAAGGGTAAAAACAACCCAGAATGTAAACTGAAGGGGTAAAAAATAATCCAGAATATAAACTGAAAGGGTAAAAACAACCCAAAATATAAACTGAAGGGGTAAAAAATAATCCAGAATATAAACTGAAGGGGTAAAAACAACCCCAAATATAAACTGAACGGGTAAAAACAACCCCGAATATAAACTGAAAGGGTAAAAACAACCCAGAATGTAAACTGAAGGGGTGAAAACAACCCAGAATGTAAACTGAAATGGTAAAAACAACCCAGAATGTAAACTGCAAGGGTAAAACACAACCCAAAATATAAACTGAAAGGGTAAAAACAACCCAAAATATAAACTGAAGGGGTAAAAAATAATCCAGAATATAAACTGAAGGGGTAAAAACAACCCCAAATATAAACTGAACGGGTAAAAACAACCACAAATATAAACTGAAAGGGTAAAAACAACCCAGAATGTAAACTGAAGGGGTAAAAACAACCCAGAATGTAAACTGCAAGGGTAAAAACAACCCAGAATGTAAGCTGAAAGGGTAAAAACAACCCAGAATGTAAGATGAAAGCGTAAAAACAACCCAGAATGTAAACTGAAAGGGTAAAAACAACCCCAAATATAAAGTGAACGGGTAAAAACAACCCCAAATATAAACTGAAAGGGTAAAAAATAATCCAGAATATAAACTGAAGGGGTAAAAACAACCCCAAATATAAACTGAACGGGTAAAAACAACCACAAATATAAACTGAAAGGGTAAAAACAACCCAGAATGTAAACTGAAGGGGTAAAAACAACCCAGAATGTAAACTGCAAGGGTAAAAACAACCCAGAATGTAAGCTGAAAGGGTAAAAACAACCCAGAATGTAAGATGAAAGCGTAAAAACAACCCAGAATGTAAACTGAAAGGGTAAAAACAACCCCAAATATAAAGTGAACGGGTAAAAACAACCCCAAATATAAACTGAAAGGGTAAAAACAACCCAAAATATAAACTGAAGGGGTAAAAATAACCCAGAATGTAAACTGAAAGGGTAAAAACAACCCAGAATGTAAGCTGAAAGGGTAAAAACAACCCAGAATGTAAACTGAAAGGGTAAAAACAACCCAGAATGTAAGCTGAAAGGGTAAAAACAACCCAGAATGTAAACTGAAGGGGTAAAAACAACCCAGAATGTAAACTGAAGGGGTAAAAACAACCCAGAATGTAAGCTGAAAGGGTCAAAACAACCCAGTATGTAAACTGAAGGGGTAAAAACAACCCAGAATGTAAACTGAAGGGGTAAAAACAACCCAGAATGTAAACTGAAAGGGTAAAAACAACCCAGAATGTAAGCTGAAAGGGTAAAAACAACCCAGAATGTAAACTGAAGGGGTAAAAACAACCCAGAATATAAACTGAAAGGGTAAAAACAACCCAGAATGTAAATTGAAGGGGTAAAAAATAATCCAGAATATAAACTGAAAGGGTAAAAACAACCCAAAATATAAACTGAAGGGGTAAAAAATAATCCAGAATATAAACTGAAGGGGTAAAAACAACCCCAAATATAAACTGAACGGGTAAAAACAACCCCGAATATAAACTGAAAGGGTAAAAACAACCCAGAATGTAAACTGAAATGGTAAACACAACCCAGAATGTAAGCTGAAAGGGTAAAAACAACCCAGAATGTAAGCTGAAAGGGTAAACACAACCCAGAATGTAAGCTGAAAGCGTAAAAACAACCCAAAATATAAACTGAAAGGGTAAAAACAACCCAAAATATAAACTGAAGGGGTAAAAAATAATCCAGAATATAAACTGAAGGGGTAAAAACAACCCCAAATATAAACTGAACGGGTAAAAACAACCACGAATATAAACTGAAAGGGTAAAAACAACCCAGAATGTAAACTGAAGGGGTAAAAACAACCCAGAATGTAAACTGCAAGGGTAAAAACAACCCAGAATGTAAGCTGAAAGGGTAAAAACAACCCAGAATGTAAGCTGAAAGGGTAAAAACAACCCAGAATGTAAGCTGAAAGCGTAAAAACAACCCAGAATGTAAACTGAAAGGGTAAAAACAACCCCAAATATAAACTGAACGGGTAAAAACAACCCCGAATATAAACTGAAAGGGTCAAAACAACCCAAAATATAAACTGAAAGGGTAAAAACAACCCAGAATGTAAACTGAAAGGGTAAAAACAACCCAGAATGTAAGCTGAAAGTGTAAAAACAACCCAGAATGTAAGCTGAAAGGGTAAAAACAACCCAGAATGTAAACTGAAAGGGTAAAAACAACCCCAAATATAAAGTGAACGGGTAAAAACAACCCCAAATATAAACTGAAAGGGTAAAAACAACCCAAAATATAAACTGAAGGGGTAAAAACAACCCAGAATGTAAACCGAAAGGGTAAAAACAACCCAGAATGTAAACTGAAAGGGTAAAAACAACCCAGAATGTAAGCTGAAAGGGTAAAAACAACCCAGAATGTAAACTGAAGGGGTAAAAACAACCCAGAATGTAAACTGAAGGGGTAAAAACAACCCAGAATGTAAGCTGAAAGGGTAAAAACAACCCAGTATGTAAACTGAAGGGGTAAAAACAACCCAGAATGTAAACTGAAGGGGTAAAAACAACCCAGAATGTAAACTGAAAGGGTAAAAACAACCCAGAATGTAAGCTGAAAGGGTAAAAACAACCCAGAATGTAAACTGAAGGGGGTAAAAACAACCCAGAATATAAACTGAAGGGGTAAAAACAACCCAGAATGTAAACTGAAGGGGTAAAAACAACCCAGAATGTAAGGTGAAAGGGTAAATACAACCCAGAATGTAAGCTGAAGGGGTAAAAAATAACCCAGAATATAAACTGAAGGGGTAAAAACAACCCAGAATATAAACTGAAGGGGTAAAAACAACCCAGAATGTAAACTGAAGGGATAAAAAGAGACAATGCCCTAAGGAGGAGAAGAGAAAATAATCTGACATGACAGGGAGTTGACTGTCTTTTTGACGAATGTATATCTCTGCTAATTGCATCATGTTGAGTTGTCAAGTAAGTGCCATTGAGTTAATAATAGATTAAATCATAGTGTAAATTCACCTGATGCAGCCTATTTGATGGAGGGAGGGAGGGAGCATCTGGGTAAATGAAGTTGAGATTAATGAAGATGTTTTAATTCCATGAGATTTAATTAGTGTTCTGCATAAACCACAGCGTTTACACTTAGCTAACAGGCCAGACTTCATCTCAGCCTCTGACTGAGATATCAATTACCACACCCTTTGGGATGCACCTGCACTAATAAGGTGGCTTTGATCAGACAGACAAAGAAATGCACTCACTCTTGCACACAGGTACAGCAGAGGAGACAGAGCATGTTTGACCCACTACCTACTTGTGAAGACACATCCACTAGACCACCTTTACTCCACACACACAAATGCATACAAAGCTCTCCCTCGCCCTGCATTTGGCAAATCTGATCATAATTCTATCCTCCTGATTCCTGTTTACAAGCAAAAACTAAAGCAGGAAGTACCAATGACTCGCTCAATATGGAAGTAGTCAGATGAAGCAGATACTACGCTACAGGACTGTTTTGCTAGCACAGACTGGAATATGTACTGGGATTCATCCAATGGCATCGAGGAGTATACCACCTCAGGCTTTTGACTCTGTCAATCACCATATTCTTCTACACCTGCATTGCTTGCTGTTTGGGGTTTTAGGCTGGGTTTCTGTACAGCACTTTGAGATATCAGCTGATGTACGAAGGGCTATATAAATACATTTGATTTGATTTGATTTGATTTATCGGTAGACTCAGTAGCCTCGGTTTTTCTAATGACTGCCTTGCCTGGTTCACCAACTACTTTGCAGACAGAGTTCAGTGTGTCAAATCGGAGGGCATGTTGTCCGGTCCTCTGGCAGTCTCTATGGGGGTGCCACAGGGTTCAATTCTCGGGCCGACTCTTTTCTCTGTATATATCAATGATGTTGCTCTTGCTGCGGGCGATTCCCTGATCCACCTCTACGCAGACGACACCATTCTGCATACTTCCGGCCCTTCCTTGGACACTGTGATATCTAACCTCAAAACGTGCTTCAATGCCATACAACACTCCTTCCGTGGCCTCCAACTGCTCTTAAACGCTAGTAAAACCAAATGCAGGCTTTTCAACCGTTCGCTGCCTGCACCCGCACGCCCGACTAGCATCACCACCCTGGATGGTTCCGACCTAGAATATGTGGACATCTATAAGTACCTAGGTGTCTGGCTAGACTGTAAACTCTCCTTCCAGACTCATATCAAATCCAATCTAAATATCCAATCTAAATATCCAATCTAAAATCAAATCTAAAATCAAATCTAGGTTCGGCTTTCTATTCCGCAACAAAGCCTCCTTCACTCATGCCGCCAAACTTACCCTAGTAAAACTGACTATCCTACCGATCCTCGACTTCGGCAAACTGGATGCAGTTTATCACAGTGCCATCCGTTTTGTTACTAAAGCACCTTATACCACCCACCACTGCGACCTGTATGCTCTAGTCGGCTGGCCCTCGCTACATATTCGTCGCCAGACCCACTGGCTCCAGGTCATCTACAAGTCCATGCTAGGTAAAGCTCCGCCTTATCTCAGTTCACTGGTCACGATGGCAACACCCACCCGTAGCATGAACTCCAGCAGGTGTATCTCACTGATCATCCCTAAAGCCAACACCTCATTTGGCCGCCTTTCGTTCCAGTTCTCTGCTGCCTGTGACTGGAACGAATTGCAAAAATTGCTGAAGTTGGAGACTTTTATCTCCCTCACCAACTTCAAACATCTGCTATCTGAGCAGCTAACCGATCCCTGCAGCTGTACATAGTCCATCGGTAAATAGCCCACCCAATTTTACCTACCTCATCCCCATACTCTTTATATTTATTTACTTTTCTGCTCTTTTGCACACCAGTATCTCTACCTCTACATGACCATCTGATCATTTATCACTCCAGTGTTAATCTGCAAAATTGTAATTATTCGCCTACCTCCTCATGCCTTTTGCACACAATGTATATAGACTCTTTTTTTCTGCTGTGTTATTGACTTGTTAATTGTTTACTCCATGTGTAACTCTGTGTTGTCTGTTCACACTGCTATGCTTTATCTTGGCCAGGTCGCAGTTGTAAATGAGAACTTGTTCTCAACTAGCCTACCTGGTTAAATAAAGGTGAAATAAAAAAATAAAAAAGTCATCGGGTTCATCAATAAATGCACCGACAACGTCATCCCCACAGTGACCATACGTACATATCCCAACCAGAAGCCATGCAACATCCGCATCGAGCTAAAGGCTAGAGCTGCCGCTTTCAAGGAGTGGGACACTAATCTGGACGCTTATAAGAAATCCCGCTATGCCCTCAGACGAACCATCAAACAAGCAAAGCGTCAATACAAAATGAAGATGGAATCCTACTACACCTGCTTTGATGCTCGTCGGATGTGACAGGGCTTGAAAACTATTACAGAATACAAAGGGAAACCGAGACACAAGCTGCCCAGTGACGTGAGCCTACACTGAAGCATGCACGAGAGCACCAGCTGTTCTAGACGACTGTGTGACAACGCTCTCGTAGCCGATGTGAGCAAGACCTTTAAACAGGTCAACATTCACAAAGCCGCAGGGCCAGACAGATTACCAGGACAAAGCCATATCTCAGACTAGCCAATAAAACGAAAAGATTAAGATGGGCAAAATGACACAGATGCTGGACAGAGATATGGCTTTTTCTTTGCAACTCTGCCTAGAAGGCCAGCATCCCGGAGTCGCCTCTTCACTGTTGACGTTGAGACTGATGTTTTGCGGGTACTATTTAATGAAGCTGCCAGTTGAGGACTTGTGAGGCATCTGTTTCTCAAACTAGACACTCTAATGTACTTGTCCTCTTGCTCAGTTGTGCACCGGGACCTCACATTCCTCTTTATATTCTGGTTAGAGCAAGTTTGCACTGTTCTGTGAAGGGAGTAGTACATAACGTTGTACGAGATCTTCAGTTTCTTGGCAATTTCTCGCATGGAATAGCCTTCATTTCTCAGAACAAGAATAGACTGATGAGTTTCAGAAGAAAGTTTCTGGCCATTTTGAGCCTGTAATCGAACCCACAAATGCTGATGCTCCAGATACTCAACTAGTCTAAAGAAGGTCAGTTTTATTGCTTCTTTAATCAGAACAACAGTTTTCAGCTATGCTAGCATAATTGCAAAAGGGTTTTCTAATGATCAATTAGGTTTTTAAAATGATAAACATGTATTAGCTAACACAACATGCCATTGGAACACCGCGATGGTCGCTGATAATGGGCCTCTGTACGCCTACGTAGATATTCCATTAAAAAATCTGCCGTTTCCAAATACAATAGTCATTTACAACATTAACAATGTTAATTGTTCAGGCAACATGCAGGAGCCTTCCAGCCCCTCAACATGTCAGTGTAGTATAGCCTCGTTGTTGTTATTTTATTGTGTTACTTTTTGTTATTTTTTACTTTATTTTATTTGGTAAATATTTTCTTCGGTAAGGTCTACACTTGTTGTGTTCGGCGCATGTGACTAATAAAATTAAATTTGATTGGATTACTGTATACTGAGTGTTACTGGTTTGTCTCCTTTGCTGCCTTTGTCTGCAGATCATGTGGTGTGTGAAGAAGAGTTTAAGTATGCCATGCTGGCCCTGAACTGTGTGTGTCCTGCTACCTCCACCCTCATCACCCTGTTGATCCACTCCTCTAGAGGACAGTGAGTACACACACACAAACCCACACACACACTCTTTTTCCAATGGGCGTGGGTGGTACCAGACAGAGGCAGTGAAGTATGTCCTTTGGCCTAACAGATGCTGAGTACATTGAGCTGTACACAGCAGATTCATCTTGGTAGATCGATTACTGACCTAAAGTAAACCCAGACCAGTCATGATCCTCTTAAACCCAGACCAGTCATGATCCTCTATCTGCTGCCCCCTCCACCCCTCTACTTTCAGAACAGCACCCCCAGAGGCCTTCAGGCAACATGCAGGAGCCTTCCAGCCCCTCAACAGGTCAGTGTGTGTCACTGTCCTCCTAAACCACTGACAACTCCCTCCCCCTCCCTCCGTATCCCTGATGTGCGGAGACATTAACTCGGCCAGGCATGCTGTCCCCATGAAACGGTCCATTTATTATTTACAGACGACAGTTGTTTCTGTAATGCAGTCCTTCTCACATCACCGCCACCCACAGCCACACTCTCCGCCCCGCACCCTTCCTTTCTCCCCTCCTGTCTCTCAACTCATCCTTTCTAAAGGCAGACAAGGTGAACACAGCCCATGTGTGAAACTCTCTCGATGTGTAGCGTTCAGCGGCGTCTATCTTGGCAGCTGTATTGCTCTGATAGTGTCTGTGTCCCTGTGTGTGTTTCAGTGCTGATTGAGTTATTGTTTGGTTTCTGACACCGTTGTAAAGTGTTAACACTGCAGCCTTGAGGGGAAGTGTCTGATGTGTGGTTGATGCTGAAAGGGAAGCTGTGTGCAACACTGTTTAAAAGGTCAACTCTGTCCCCTAATGACCAATCCATTCCGTGATCGTGTCTCAGGGAGGGCGGGGCATGCTCAGCTGACCAGTGGCAGCGCACCTACCGCCGCTGCTCGGCCAATGAGGTGCATCACATTTGTCTGGAGGAGAGCAAGTTCTTTGGGGAGTACCAGGGGAAGAGTTTCACCTTCGCCTCCTTCCACGCACACAAGAAGTGAGTCAATAAGCAGACATACACAAAGTTTACATTTGACATTTTAGTCATTTAGCAGACACTCTTAACCACACGCACCCACACACCCACACACCACACACATTTGACATTTTAGTCATTTAGCAGACACTCTTAACCACACACACACCCACACACCACACATATTTGGCATTTTAGTCATTTAGCAGACGCTATTAACCACAAACACACACACTTCCTGTATCTGATCCTCTCCTCCTCGGTCAGGTATGGTGTGTGTCTGATCGGAGTGCGGAGGCTGGAAAATGCCAACATCCTGCTGAACCCAGGTCCCGGACACATCATGGGCGGCTCAGACACCTGCTTCTACATCAACATTTCCAAGGAGGAGAACTCAGCTTTCGTCAGGGGCCACAGAGAGCCCACGCGGGGGGGCCCCAAGGGCAGTGACAGGGGGGTGGGGCCCCAGACCATCTACCATGGACTCACCAGACTGCCTGTCCACAGCATCATCGCCAGCATGGGTCAGTCTCACTGACTCACTGTGACACAGTTACACTCAGATCCTTTGTCCAAGTGCACTTAGCATAATGTTTCTTATTATACAATTTTGACTTTCCTGATCCATGTACATGGCACAGATTAGGACATGTTTTTCATGTTGATCCACAATAGGCAGATGTAAGAAGCCTAACAGTTGTATGAGGAATAAAACAGTATCTGATTGGAAGTCTCTGGTGATAGGAGCATCTGCCAACTGAGTGAAATGTATCTGCATGTAGGTTTCCTTTTGTTTTGTTTTTACAACCACACCCCCTGGTGGAGAACTCTGGGACTTCTGGTTCTCAAGTCTGAAAGTGAAAATGTGCCCCAGAACAGTCACAGACACGGATGCAAACATAGCACACAGGGCAAGCACAGATCCACAATCAGTACTATTTGGCTTTGTGAGAGAACAATGGTACTCCCAGTCACAGCACATTGGTACTCTTCACAAATCCAAATAGTACTGATTCTGGATCTGTGCTTGCCCTGTGTGCTATGTTTGCATCTGTATCTGTGTTTGTTGTAGGGCACATTTTCCCTTTAGCCTGTGCTTGTATGGACAATTCTATAACTGTTTTCTACTAAGGGTGTGGACTGGTCATAGATTGTATGTGTCCACTGTCCCCCGTAGGCACGGTGGCCATTGACCTGCAGGACTCCAGTGACAGCAGCCCAGAGGGCCAGGGCCCGGGGGGCATGACCATGGGCAGTGGGGGAGGTGGAGGTGGCAGGGCCAGCCAGACAGAGGGGGGGTTGGGGGGCGCTAACACCCTGGCCCTCCCAGCCACAGCAGACTCTGCCGAGGAGAGACGCCACAGCATCGCCCCTGTCCTGGAGCTGGTGGACGGGGTCAACTCAGCAACCTTCGACCCACTGGGGGACCAATCAGAGGACGAGGGCGGGGACGAGGGGAAGGATGAGGGGGACGGGGACGAGAATGGCCAGTGTTGGGGTGGACGCTGCGAGTAAGTGTTTAGGAGTTGCCTGAGGTCTAATGTGTGTTTGAATTAGTTTGTTTAAGTCCTGCCATGTTGTGTCCTCGGACCCAGGTGTAAATGTGTTTGTGTGTTTCTGTCTGTCTGTCTTTGTGTATGTGTGTGTGTGTGTGTGTGTGTTTGTGTGTATGTGTGTGTGTGTGTGTGTGTGTGTGTGTGTGTGTGTGTGTGTGTGTGTGTGTGTGTGTGTGTGTGTGTGTGTGTGTGTGTGTGTGTGGCAGGTGGGTGAAGGGGTACCCGCTGAACTCTCCGTACATTGGCAGTTCCCCTGCCTTGTGTCACCTGCTGCAGGAAAAAATGCCCTTCTGCTGCCTGCGCCTGGACAAGGTGGGAATCAGACGACTTCTGCCGTACTTACCCTCAACTAGAACCATCCTACCTCCCTACCTGACCCCTCTTCGATGATGATGATGACCTTCATGTAATCCAATGTATTTCCTGTGTCGTTCCTGTGTCATCTCCCTCCTACAGGCCTGCCACCACATCCCGTTCGAGGACGCTCGGTCGTACGGCTTTAAGAACAAGCTGATCATCGTGTCGGCGGAGAGTGCAGGAAACGGCCTGTACAACTTTATCGCGCCCCTGAGGGCTTACTACCGCCCCAAAAAAGAGCTCAACCCCATCGTGCTGCTACTGGAGAACATGTGAGTGGAAACAGACACTTTGCAAGAAACTATAGAATTACATAGATATAGAACACTGTAAATCTCTATGGTGTAACCACACTGCAGGAAACTATAGAATTACATAGATATAGAACACTGTAAATCTCTATGGTGTAACCACACTGCAGGAAACTATAGAATTACATAGATATAGAACACTGTAAATCTCTATGGTGTAACCACACTGCAGGTGGAGCATAGAGAGACATGTCCTGGAGAGGCCCTCTTTAAACAAACTGTCAGGGAAGAAGGGATGGTCTCATTTTAAGAGTTCCATTAACAGAATTTACTGTATGAAAATGCCTGTGTTTCAAGAGTTTATGGGCACTCTGCAGTGCACTGTGCACATAATATGAAATATTACTGTGGTTTGTCCTGGTGCAAAACCCCAATATGGGCATATTAAAGTGGAATCCAATAAAAGGACAGTAAAACGCTGAGTCATGGCCGTGTAGCGCTTTGCTCTCCCACTGTTCTCTGCACACAGCAGCCAGGACTTTATATTTCAAATCAAAATCAAAAATCAAATCGCATTTTATCTGTAACGGGTGAAATGCTTACTTACTACAAGCCCTTAGCCAACAATGCAGTTCAAGAAATAGAGTTAAGAAAATATTGACTAAATAAACTAAAGTAAAACATTTAATAAAAAGTAACACAATAAAATAACAATAACGAGGCTATATACAGGGGGTACAGGTTAGTCGAGGTAATTTGTACATGTAGGTAGGGGTGAAGTGACTATACATAGATAATAGAATCTATGACTTGTGTGGCTGGAGTCTTTGACAATTTTTTGGGCCTTACTCTGACACCACCGAGTATATAGGTCCTGGATGGCAGGAAGCTTGGCCCCAGTGATGTACTGGGCCATTCGCACTACCCTCTGTAGCACCTTACGGTCAGATGACGAGCAGTTGACATACCAGGTGGTGATGCAACCGGTCAGGATGCTCTCGATGGTGCAGCTGTAGAACCTTTTGAGGATATGGGGACACATGCCAAGACTTTTCAGTCTCCTGAGGGGGAATAGGTGTTGTTGTGCCCTCTTCACGACTGTCTTGGTGTGTTTAGACCATGATAGTTTGTTGGTGATGTGGACACCGAGGAACTTGAAACTCTCGACCAGCTCCACTACAGCCCCGTCGATGTTAAAGGGGGCGTATTTGGCCCTCCTTTTCCTGTAGTCCACTGTAGTCAGCTCATTTGTCTTGCTCACGTTTAGGTAGAGGTTGTTGTCCTGTCACCACACTGCCAGGTTTCTGACCTCCTCCCTATTGGCTGTCTCATCGTTGTCGGCAACTGCTCGGCCTCTGACCGCAAGGCACTACAGAGGGTAGTGCGTACAGCCCGGTACATCAATGGGGCCAAGCTTCATGCCATCCAGGACCTCTATACCAGGCGGTGTCAGAGGAAGGCCCTAAAAATTGCCAAAGACTCCAGCCACACAAGTCATAGACTGTTCTCTCTGCTACATCACGGCAAGCGGTACCGGAGAGCCAAGTTTAGGTCCAAAAGGTTACTTAACAGCAGCTTCTACCCCCAAACCATAAGACTGCTGAACAATTCATCAAATGGCCACCCGGACTATTTCCATTGACACCCTCCTTTGTTTTTACGCTGCTGCTACTCTCAATTATTTATCTAAACACAGTCACTTTACCTCTACCTACATGTACTAATTATCTCAATTACATTGAGTAACCTGTGTCCCCACACATTGACTCTGTACCGGTACCCCTGTAAACAGCCTTGTTACTGTTATTTTATTGTTGCTCTTTTATTATTTTGTACTTCAGTTTATTTAGTAAACACTTTCTAACACTTATGTTTCTTCAAACTGCATTGTTGGTTAAGGGCTTGTAAAGTCAGCATTTCACTGTAATGTCCAGCCACCCAAGTCATAGACTGTTCTCTCTGCTACCGCACGGCAAGTGGTACCGGAAGTCTAGGTCCAAGTCTAGGTCCCTGTTGTATTCGGTGAATGTGACAAATAACATTTGATTTGATTTGATTGGGGGGTTCTCTAGTAGCCTGGTTCCCAGATCTGTTTGTGCTGGCTTGCCAACTCCTATGGTAATTGACGCATGACAATAATAAGAGATAATGAGAGTTACAGGAGTTGGCAAGACAACACAAATGGATCTGGGACTCATGCTACTTCTCTATCTCTACCACTGCAGGGAGCCTGTTTATTTGTTGTGGTAGGTGTTTGTGCTGTATGGGTCTCCTGGTAATCCATATGTGTTGTGATTGATTCAGACCCGAGCCAGACTTCCTGGAGGCTATCTGCTGGTTCCCCATGGTGTTCTACACAGTAGGCTCCATTGACAAGTAAGAGAATCCTCCTCAGTACCCTGGTGGCATCATCTGCTTTTCACTCCTACTCTACTTCTTTTCCTCTACTGCTAATTCATACTGGAGCAGCTACACCCCCCGAAGCTGTATATGGATCGACTTTGTTCTGTACTGTATATCACATCAGTTTGTCAATCCTGCTCACTGCTATTTCTCTGTATATGGACAATGTCAGTTCTGTTCCAATCATTTTGTCTCAAGACATAAATTCTATAATCTCAAGCCCCTTTCTCTCTCTGTTTTCTCTTTCTCCCTCCCTCTCTCTTTCTCCCTCCCTCTCTCTTTCTCCCTCCCTCTCTCTTTCCCCCTCCCTCTCTTTCTCCCTCCCTCTCTCTTTCTCCCTCCCTCTCTCTTCCTCCCTCCCTCTCTCTTTCTCCCTCCCTCTCTCTTTCTCCCTCCCTCTCTCTTTCCCCCTCCCTCTCTCTTTCCCCCTCCCTCTCTCTTTCTCCCTCCCTTTCTCTTTCTCCCTCCCTCTCTCTTCCTCCCTCCCTCCCTCTCTCTTTCTCCCTCCCTCTCTCTTCCTCTCTCCCTCTCTCTTTCTCCCTCCTCTCTCTTTCTCCGTCCCTCTCTCTTTCTCCCTCCCTCTCTCTTTCCCCCTCCCTCTCTCTTTCTCCCTCCCTCTCTCTTTCTCCCCCTCTCTCTTTCTCCCTCCCTCTCTCTTCCCCCTCCCTCTCTCTTTCTCCCTCCCTCTCTCTTCCCCCCTCCCTCTCTCTTTCTCCCTCCCTCTCTCTTTCTGCTTCTAGCCTGGACAGTCTGCTGCGTTGTGGGGTGACGTTTGCTGACACCATGGTGGTGGTTGACAAGGAGAGCTCCATGATCGCTGAGGAGGACTACATGGCCGACGCCAAGACCATAGTTAACGTCCAGACCCTCTTTAGGTAGGCTGCTCAGCCATACACAATCATTATACATCCATCACACCATACCATCCTGCACAATTCAACAGTTGTTTGTGTGCATTCGTAGATATCTGCATTCAGCAAGCACTATGTCTAAGAATTTGATTGTGTCTCTTTCCTCTGTCCTCCCAGACTGTTCCCAGCCCTCAGCATCATCACTGAGCTCACCCACCCAGCCAACATGCGCTTCATGCAATTCAAAGTCAAAGACCACTACTCCCTGGCTCTCTCCAAGCTGGAGAAGGTAACATTGTATTATGGTACTCTCTGTGGTGAGTCGGACCATCCTAGTCAGATCATCTAATGATGTGGGAATGTCAAAAGGAAGTGGTACTCCATTACTGTAATGCTTATCCATTTCCCTGTCCCTCTTTCTTCCTGTCTCTCTCTCTCTCTCCCCCTCTCTCCCTCTCTCTCTCTCTCTTTGTCTATCTTTCACTCCCTGTCTCTCTCTTTTCCTCTCTCTCTCTCTCTTCCTCTCCCTCTCTCTCTCTCTCTCTTCTGTTCTCTCTCTCTTTCTCTCTCTTCCTCTCCCTCTCTCTCTCTCTCTCTCTCTTCTGTTCTCTCTCTCTCTTGGGTCAGTCAGAATGGTCAGGTATTCTGCCACTGTGTACTCTCTGTTTAGAGCCAAATAGCATTCTAGTTTGCTCTATTTTTTTTGTTAATTCTTTCCAATGTGTCAAATAATTATCTTTTTGTTTTCTCATGATTTGGTTTGGTCTAATTGTGTTGCTGTCCTGGGACTATGCGGGGTCTGTATGTGTTTGTGAACAGAGTCTTCTCCAACTTAATCTCTCTGTAGGTGATGACTTTGTTGTGGATGGTTTGGGAATCGCTTCCTTTTAGGTGGTTGTAGAATTGAATGGCTCTTTTCTCTCTCTCTCCCTGTCTGTCTCTCTCCCTGTCTCTCACTCTGCCTGTCTCTGTCTTTCTCTCTCCCTGTCACCCTCTCCCTGTCTCTCTCTCCCTCTCCTTGTCTTTCTCTCTCCATCTCTCTCTCTCCCTGTCACCCTCTCCCTGTCTGTCTCTCTCCCTGTTTTCTTATTCCTGTGTATGGTGATCTGATAGAAAGAGAGAGAGAGGGGCTCCAACCTGGTCTTCATGTTTCGCCTACCCTTCGCTGCTGGGAAGGTGTTCAGTGTCAGCATGCTGGATACTCTACTGTATCAGGTTAGTCTGAACTCTCACCCCAGGACAGCAACGCTCCATATTTCAAAACTCAGTCTATAATATTTGTATTGCCCCTTTATTATTGTGTGTTCCCACCAGTCCTTTGTGAAGGACTACATGATTTCCATCACCAGACTGTTGCTGGGACTAGACTCCATGCCTGGTTCAGGCTTCCTCTGTGCTGTGAGTAACTCATCTGCTCATGACCTCAATAGTTATCATCTGAAAGCTATGAAATGTGATGATCAACAATATAATGTATAGTATACAGCCCTGCTTAGATTTTACTAAGGTTGAAGGGACGTTAGTGTAGATGCCTGGTACTGAGGTTGAAGGGACGTTAGTGTAGATGCCTGGTACTGAGGTTGAAGGGACGTTAGTGTAGATGCCTGGTACTGAGGTTGAAGGGACGTTAGTGTAGATGCCTGGTACTGAGGTTGAAGGGACGTTAGTGTAGATGCCTGGTACTGAGGTTGAAGGGACGTTAGTGTAGATGCCTGGTACTGAGGTTGAAGGAACGTTAGTGTAGATGCCTGGTACTGAGGTTGAAGGGACATTAGTGTAGATGCCTGGTACTGAGGTTGAAGGGACATTATTGTAGCTGCCTGGTGTTGAGGTTGAAGGGACATTAGTGTAGATGCCTGGTACTGAGGTTGAAGGGACGTTAGTAGAGATGCCTGGTACTGAGGTTGAAGGGACATTAGTGTAGCTGGATGGTACTGAGGTTGAAGGGACATTAGTGTAGCTGGATGGTACTGAGGTTGAAGGAACATTAGTGTAGCTGCCTGGTACTGAGGTTGAAGGAACATTAGTGTAGCTGCCTGGTACTGAGGTTGAAGGGACATTAGTGTAGCTGCCTGGTACTGAGGTTGAAGGGACATTAATGTAGCTGCCTGGTACTGAGGTTGAAGGAACATTAGTGTAGCTGGATGGTACTGAGGTTGAAGGGACATTAGTGTAGCTGGATGGTACTGAGGTTGAAGGGACATTAGTGTGGCTGGATGGTACTGAGGTTGAAGGAACATTAGTGTAGCTGCCTGGTACTGAGGTTGAAGGGACATTAGTGTAGCTGGATGGTACTGAGGTTGAAGGGACATTAGTGTAGCTGCCTGGTACTGAGGTTGAAGGAACATTAGTGTAGCTGGATGGTACTGAGGTTGAAGGGACATTAGTGTAGATGCCTGGTACTGAGGTTGAAGGGACATTAGTGTAGCTAGATGGTACTGAGGTTGAAGGGACATTAGTGTAGCTGCCTTGTACTGAGGTTGAAGGAACATTAGTGTAGCTGGATGGTACTGAGGTTGAAGGGACATTAGTGTAGATGCCTGGTACTGAGGTTGAAGGGACGTTAGTAGAGATGCCTGGTACTGAGGTTGAAGGGACATTAGTGTAGCTGGATGGTACTGAGGTTGAAGGGACATTAGTGTAGCTGGATGGTACTGAGGTTGAAGGAACATTAGTGTAGCTGCCTGGTACTGAGGTTGAAGGAACATTAGTGTAGCTGCCTGGTACTGAGGTTGAAGGGACATTAGTGTAGCTGCCTGGTACTGAGGTTGAAGGGACATTAATGTAGCTGCCTGGTACTGAGGTTGAAGGAACATTAGTGTAGCTGGATGGTACTGAGGTTGAAGGGACATTAGTGTAGCTGGATGGTACTGAGGTTGAAGGGACATTAGTGTGGCTGGATGGTACTGAGGTTGAAGGAACATTAGTGTAGCTGCCTGGTACTGAGGTTGAAGGGACATTAGTGTAGCTGGATGGTACTGAGGTTGAAGGGACATTAGTGTAGCTGCCTGGTACTGAGGTTGAAGGAACATTAGTGTAGCTGGATGGTACTGAGGTTGAAGGGACATTAGTGTAGATGCCTGGTACTGAGGTTGAAGGGACATTAGTGTAGCTAGATGGTACTGAGGTTGAAGGGACATTAGTGTAGCTGCCTTGTACTGAGGTTGAAGGAACATTAGTGTAGCTGGATGGTACTGAGGTTGAAGGGACATTAGTGTAGATGCCTGGTACTGAGGTTGAAGGGACATTAGTGTAGCTGGATGGTACTGAGGTTGAAGGGACATTAGTGTAGCTGCCTGGTACTGAGGTTGAAGGGACATTAGTGTAGCTAGATGGTACTGAGGTTGAAGGGACATTAGTGTAGCTGCCTTGTACTGAGGTTGAAGGAACATTAGTGTAGCTGGATGGTACTGAGGTTGAAGGGACATTAGTGTAGATGCCTGGTACTGAGGTTGAAGGGACATTAGTGTAGCTGGATGGTACTGAGGTTGAAGGGACATTAGTGTAGCTGCCTGGTACTGAGGTTAAAGGGACATTAGTGTAGATGCCTGGTACTGAGGTTGAAGGGACATTAGTGTAGCTGGATGGTACTGAGGTTGAAGGAACATTAGTGTAGCTGCCTGGTACTGAGGTTGAAGGGACATTAGTGTAGCTGCCTGGTACTGAGGTTGAAGGGACATTAATGTAGCTGCCTGGTACTGAGGTTGAAGGAACATTAGTGTAGCTGGATGGTACTGAGGTTGAAGGGACATTAGTGTAGCTGGATGGTACTGAGGTTGAAGGGACATTAGTGTGGCTGGATGGTACTGAGGTTGAAGGAACATTAGTGTAGCTGCCTGGTACTGAGGTTGAAGGGACATTAGTGTAGCTGGATGGTACTGAGGTTGAAGGGACATTAGTGTAGCTGCCTGGTACTGAGGTTGAAGGAACATTAGTGTAGCTGGATGGTACTGAGGTTGAAGGGACATTAGTGTAGATGCCTGGTACTGAGGTTGAAGGGACATTAGTGTAGCTAGATGGTACTGAGGTTGAAGGGACATTAGTGTAGCTGCCTTGTACTGAGGTTGAAGGAACATTAGTGTAGCTGGATGGTACTGAGGTTGAAGGGACATTAGTGTAGATGCCTGGTACTGAGGTTGAAGGGACATTAGTGTAGCTGGATGGTACTGAGGTTGAAGGGACATTAGTGTAGCTGCCTGGTACTGAGGTTAAAGGGACATTAGTGTAGATGCCTGGTACTGAGGTTGAAGGGACATTAGTGTAGCTGGATGGTACTGAGGTTGAAGGAACATTAGTGTAGATGCCTGGTACTGAGGTTGAAGGGACATTTAGTGTAGATGCCTGGTACTGAGGTTGAAGGGACATTAGTGTAGATGCCTGGTACTGAGGTTGAAGGGACATTAGTGTAGATGCCTGGTACTGAGGTTGAAGGGCATTAGTGTAGATGCCTGGTACTGAGGTTGAAGGGACATTAGTGTAGATGCCTGGTACTGAGGATGAAGGGACATTAGTGTAGATGCCTGGTACTGAGGTTGAAGGAACATTAGTGTAGCTGCCTGGTACTGAGGTTGAAGGGACATTAGTGTAGATGCCTGGTACTGAGGTTGAAGGGACATTAGTGTAGCTGCCTGGTACTGAGGTTGAAGGAACATTAGTGTAGATGCCTGGTACTGAGGTTGAAGGAACATTAGTGTAGCTGGATGGCACTGAGGTTGAAGGAACATTAGTGTAGCTGGATGGTACTGAGGTTGAAGGAACATTAGTGTAGCTGCCTGGTACTGAGGTTGAAGGAACATTAGTGTAGCTGGATGGCACTGAGGTTGAAGGAACATTAGTGTAGCTGGATGGTACTGAGGTTGAAGGAACATTAGTGTAGCTGCCTGGTACTGAGGTTGAAGGAACATTAGTGTAGCTGGATGGTACTGAGGTTGAAGGGACATTAGTGTAGCTGGATGGTACTGAGGTTGAAGGAACATTAGTGTAACTGCCTGGTACTGAGGTTGAAGGAACATTAGTGTAGCTGGATGGTACTGAGGTTGAAGGAACATTAGTGTAGCTGCCTGGTACTGAGGTTGAAGGGGTATTAATGTAGCTGCCTGGAACTGAGGATGATGAAGGTGGGGTGTTTGGGGTGTCATAGATGAAGATCACTGAGGAGGACCTGTGGATCCGCACCTATGGTCGACTCTACCAGAAACTGTGCTCCTCCACTGGTGACATCCCCATCGGCATCTACCGCACTGAAGCCCAAAAGTTACCCGTCTCTGAGGTACCTGTCTGGATAGAAAGATCATCATTTACAGGAGTCAATGACACCAAGCTGTACATCATCATAACGTTTTAGTGATAAAACTTCAACACCCAGAATAAAAACTCAACTCACTCAATAACAACTCACAATAGAAACAGCTGCTGCTTGATATTGGTCTGAGCTGTGTGTGTGTGTGTCTCTCTCTCTCAGTCCCAGGTGTCCATCACAGTGGAGGACTACGAGGACACCAGAGAGCCCAGAGAGCCCCTGCTGTCCCGGAGGGGTCCCCACCGCAACTCCACCTCTTCCGAGCCCCCCTCCTCTTCCTCCCACTCCTCGGACCACCCCCTCCTACGGCGGAAGAGCATGCAGTGGGCCAGAAGGCTAAGCAGGAAGGGGGGTCGGGGGCCCAGCGGGTCGAAGGGGGCCACAGGAAGCGCTGCGGAGAGGATCAGCCAGCAGAGACTGACCCTGTTCAGACGCTCTGAGAGACAGGAGCTCAACTCTCTGGTCCGCACACGCATGAAACACCTGGGCCTCTCAGCCACAGGATTCAGTGAGTACTGTTAGATAAGTTCTGTGGGGTGGATGTGTGGTCATGTAGCACTGCACTGCGCCTGCCTAATGGAATAGAACTGTTTGTTCATAGCTTTGTGTTTTCCTCCACTATTTTTTTGTCAACATTACTAAGGAACAACTTAATTGATATCATTTGAGTTCTTCTGACATGTCATGTTTATTTCCTGTCTTGTGGTGTGTACTTCCTGTGTCAGATGGGATGACGGACCAGGGCAACAGGTTGTCTTACATCCTCATCAACCCCTCTCCTGACACCAGGCTGGAGCTGCACGATGTGGTGTGAGTACACAATATCCTGATGGCTCAGTCAAATCACACATCATCAGAAGGCAAATTCACACAATTTCACTCAATATACTGGTCCAACTTAAATTAAGTCTTGCACATTCACTCAGGACGAAATCACTACTGTTAAGTGGGTATCCCTTCATAACAAAAGCCTGCAGGTATAACGGTTTATAACTTGTTATAAGAACGTATAAGCATTTGTTAAATGTATTATTCATCTAAGTGTGTCTTGGTGTGTGTGTCCCATGTCCAGGTACTTGATCAGACCAGACCCTCTGTCTCTGTTGCCTAACCAGGGGGGCACTAGGAAGGTCAGCAACAGCCGCTCCGAGGGCCACAGGTTCGACACACAGAACAGCACCCATTTGTGAGCATAGCCAACAGAACTCAGCAGCATAGGGGGAGTGGAGAGAGAAACGAGAGAGAGACAGAGAGAGAAACGAGAGAGAGACAGAGAGAGTACGCGAGAGAGACAGAGCGAGGGAGAGAAAGAGAGAGAAACAGAAAGAGAGAGGGGGGATATACTATAGGGAAGGACACGTGTTCCACATCTACTCTGAACAGACAGTCACAGCTGTCACGTTGTTTTGTATTCAGAAACTCTCAAAGGCATGGCCCTTTTCTACAAGTTGGTTTGTTTCATTTATGCACCGTTTCATTTTTGAAGTGGAGAGCTGGGGACACAGAAGTGCATTCAATGACCTTGTATTTCTATTTATGTATGTGCATGTACTGTATGTATGTTATGAGCCAGACACTGACATTTATATCTGGACAGCCAAAGGAACACATTTCCAAATGACTGTTATTTTTCTGTCTCTATGTGGTTGTGTGTGTCGAGGTGATTGCAGCCGAGCCAACAGTATGCTGATCTGGGGTTTCATGAATATGTTCTGTACCTTTTTATCTGATCGTACTGTTACTTTAACTCTCAGTCAGTTCCCACGTTTCTCTTTTAGCTCACCAGCAGCAGAGGAAGCCAAAGAGCAGTGATCACCTGTCAATTTCCACAGTTAGAGAGCTAGCAGGCAGAGACTAACACTGGATGATCTACAACACCATTTACTGTCTTCAGAAAGAAAGGGAAAAGCTTTGAAGGAGTGACCCAGTCGATGAGTATCTCTTGAACAAAGCCAGTATTCGTTTACTGATTCATGTAACTTTATGGATAGTTCTAAGTGGCCAAGGCCAGCTTTTCTGTCTCTGTTAATTAGTTAGTTAGTTATTTAGTTAGTGTTTACCCTTCCCCACGTCTCCTCAACCAGCTCGCTATTCTATTATTGTCATGCATGTGGAGACCAAGGTCTTGAAAGCCATGTGAATCTTTGTCTGAAACTCAGCAAAGGTTTATCAAAGATGGTGGCGCCACCGTGTGGTGAGAATGCTGCTCAGCATCCATGCACTACAGTGCCCTCATTCAGTGCTGTTTCAACAGATATGGAAATATGTATATATTAAAGTTGCTATACATCTACTCTTTCAATGGCTCAGTTTGATTTCCAATTCATTTTCAAAGCTGTCATTATACTCTCACACTGTAGCCAGGCCTGGCTGCCGTGCCATCTTGTTCCCCCAGTTATGGCTTGCTGTGATCATATGTTTGTATTGGTGCCAGTGTATCTTGTTCCCCCAGTTATGGCTTGCTGTGATCATATGTTTGTATTGGTGCCAGTGTATCTTGTTCCCCCAGTTATGGCTTGCTGTGATCATATGTTTGTATTGGTGCCAGTGTATCTTGTTCCCCCAGTTATGGCTTGCTGTGATCATATGTTTGTATTGGTGCCAGTGTATCTTGTTCCCCCAGTTATGGCTTGCTGTGATCATATGTTTGTATTGGTGCCAGTGTATCTTGTTCCCCCAGTTATGGCTTGCTGTGATCATATGTTTGTATTGGTGCCAGTGTATCTTGTTCCCCCAGTTATGGCTTGCTGTGATCATATGTTTGTATTGGTGCCAGTGTATCTTGTTCCCCCAGTTATGGCTTGCTGTGATCATATGTTTGTATTGGTGCCAGTGTATCTTGTTCCCCCAGTTATGGCTTGCTGTGATCATGTTTGTATTGGTGCCAGTCTGCTCTGAAGGCTATGCATATCAATAGAGGTGTTTTCCTACCCTTATGAATCCCCTAACGGTCTGAATGCAGTCTCCGGTAACGTGGGAACATTGCCTTTACATTTGAACCGTGATGTAACGCTGAACTTCAGCGATACAGTTTTATAAACATACAGAACATATACAGTGGGGAGAACAAGTATTTGATACACTGTCGATTTTGCAGGTTTTCCTACTTACAAAGCATGTAGAGGTCTGTCATTTTTATCATAGGTACACTTCAACTGTGAGAGACATAATTTTTTTTTTAAATCCTGAAAATCACATTGTATGATTTTTAAGTCATTAATTTGCATTTTATTGCATGACATAAGTATTTGATCACCTACCAACCAGTAAGAATTCCGGCTCTCACAGACCTGTTCGTTTTTCTTTAAGAATCCCTCCTGTTCTCTACTCATTACCTGTATTAACTGCACCTGTTTGAACTCATTACCTGTATAAAAGACACCTGTCCACACAGGTGGAAAACCTGCAAAATCGGCAGTGTATCAAATACTTGTTCTCCCCACTGTATATAATTATAAACAGGGTGGCTCGGGCCCTGAATGCTGATTGGCTGACAGCCATGGTATAACAGACCGTATAGCATGGATATGACAAAACATTTATTTTTACTGCTCTAATTACGTTGGTAACCAGTTTATAATAGCAATAAGGCACCTCGGAGGTTTGTGGTATATGGCCAATACACCACGGCTAAGGACTGTGCCCAGGCACTCCGCTTTTCGTCGTGCTTAAGAAAAGCCCTTAGCCGTGGTGTATTGGCCATATACCACACCTCCTCGGGCCTTAGTGCTTAAATAGACCACCATTATATGTATTCGGGTTCCTTCACTTTCCATTTATCACACTGGTTCACATTCAGTCCTACTCTCACAGAAACCCACTGCCTCTACTATTATACTCTAACCTACTCACACACTCACAAACAAATATACAGTTGTTATTAATGACTCAATAGATTAGATTACTCCTGCAAGGAAACACACACTACCCTCTAACACAATAAATCCCTGTTATTGTGTGTGTGGCAGTAGTCGGATGATTAAGGGTGTCACTGAGAGGGAAATCAGCCATATCACCTCCCATGAGCAGCATCATCATGAGTCGTTCACCTCCCTCTAAGAACCACACTGCTGGCCCAAGTGCTTTCCACTTTTTATTTAACCTTTTTTTAAACTAGGCAAGTCAGTTAAGAACACATTCTTATTTACAATAACAGCCTACCCCGGCCAAACCCTCCCCTAACCCGGACGACGCTGGGCCAAACCCTCCCCTAACCTGGACGACGCTGGGCCAAACCCTCCCCTGACCCGGACGACGCTGGGCCAAACCCTCCCCTGACCCGGACGACGCTGGGCCAAACCCTCCCCTGACCCGGACGACGCTGGGCCAAACCCTCCCCTGACCCGGACGACGCTGGGCCAAACCCTCCCCTGACCCGGACGACGCTGGGCCAAACCCTCCCCTGACCCGGACGACGCTGGGCCAAACCCTCCCCTGACCCGGACGACGCTGGGCCAAAACCTCCCTAACCCGGACGACGCTGGGCCAAAACCTCCCTAACCCGGACGACGCTGGGCCAAACCCTCCTCTAACCCGGACGACGCTGGGCCAAACCCTCCCTAACCCGGACGACGCTGGGCCAAACCCTCCCCTAACCCGGACGACGCTGGGCCAAACCCTCCCCTAACCCGGACGACGCTGGGCCAAACCCTCCCCTAACCCGGACGACGCTGGGCCAAACCCTCCCTAACCCGGACGACGCTGGGCCCATTGTGCGCTGCCCTTTGGGACTCCCGATCACGGTCGGTTGTGATACAGCCCTGGATCAAACCAGGGTCTGTAGTAACGCCTCTAGCACTGAGATGCAGTGCCTTAGACTGTTGCGCCACTCAGGAGACGGTTTGTCCAGGCAGTGGGAAGCATCCTCTCATCAGCTCCCTGAATCTGATCCACCTTCTGCTCCCAAAGCTGAGTTGTTTACATTACCTCATTCATCTTCTATTGTTCAATGGACACACAGCTTTTAGCTGCAGGTTGTGTCCCCATGCCTACTGTTGGCTTAGCCCTCATCACAGTTCACATGATGTAACTGCCCACTGGGCACAGACTCAATTCAATGTCTATTTCACGCTGGTTCAACGTCATTTCATTGAAATGACGTGGAAAGAATGTTGATTCAACCAGGGAGTGCCCAGTGGGTTCTATTTCATTTGCAACCATCAGGTATGGTATTAACGTCCTTAATTTCCCATACACAACCCCTTCTGCCCATGGCACGCACACACACACACACACACACACACACACACATACACACACACACACACACACACACACACACCTCAGCATACTACCTCATATACACAATCTAATGTAGACTGGGTGTGGTGAGGCTACAGAATAAACACTCAATGAAAATAATTGACGTTATAAATGGGGTGAGAAGGCCGAACAGTCACACACTCCAGGTCGCGGCAGAGACTAAAACGAGAAGAAATGGCAGCTGAAGCATGCAGCGTCCTGATCACGGGGGCCAACCGAGGCCTGGGTTTGGAGATGGTTAACAGATGGTGGAGTCTCCCTGGCCGGTCCGCCAGTTATTAGCCTGCTGCCGAGACCTAGACGGGCTGAGAGCTGAGGTGAGAGCAGAGCTGCTGCTACTGGAGCAGAGAGGGGAGATTGGAGTGTTCATTATTCCATGATGTTCTTGAGGGTAGAGCCATGTATTTAGAGAGTTGGGTCAACTTTTAGAATGTTGTATTTTGTTTTAATTCTAGACATTCAGTTACATAGCCTTATTTAAATCAAATCAAATGTTATTGGTCACATACATACAGTATATTTAGCAGATGTTATTGTGGGTGTAGCAAAATGCTTGTGTTTCTAGCTCCAACAGTGCAGTAAAATCTAACAATTCACAACAATACACACACATCTAAAAGTAAAATAATCAAATTAAGAAATATATAAATATCAGGATGAGCAATGTTGTAGTGGCATTGACTAAAATACAGTAGAATAGAATACAGTATATATATGAGATAAGTAAAGCAGTATGTAAACATTATTAAAGTGGCCAGTGATTCCATGTCTATGTATATAGGGCAGCAGCCTCTAAGGTGCAGGGTTGAGTAACCGGGTGGTAGCCGGCTAGTGATGGCTATTTAACAGTCTGATGGCCTTGAGATAGAAGTCTCTCGGTCCCAGCTTTGATGCACCTGTACTGACCTCTCCTGCTGGATGATAGCAGGGTGAACAGGCAGTGGCTCGGGTGGTTGTTGTCCTTGATGATCTTTTTGGCCTTCCTGTGACATCGGTGCTGTAGGTGTCCTGGAGGACAGGCAGTGTGCCCCCAGTGATGTGTTGGGCAGACCACACCACCCTCTGGAGAGCCCTGCAGTTGCTGGTGGTGCAGTTGCCATACCAGGCGGTGATACAGCCAAATAATTATGCATCTTTAAAAGTTTGTGAGGGTCTTAGGGGCCAAGATTAATTTCTTCAGCCTCCTGAGGTTGAAGAGGTTCTATTGCACTTTCTTCACCACACTGTCTGTGTGGGTGGACCATTTCAGATTGTCAGTGATGTGTATGGCGAGGATCTTGAAGCTTTCCACCTTCTCCACTGCGATCCCATCGATGTGGATAGGGGCGTGCTCCCTCTGCTGTTTTGTTGACGTTGAGGGAGAGATTATTTTCCTGACACCACTCTGCCAGGGCCCTCACCTCCTCCATGTTGGTAATCAGACCTTCTAATGTTGTGTGGTCTGCAAACTTGATGATTGAGTTGGAGGCGTGATTGTCCACGCACTAATGGGTGAACAGGGAGTACAGGAGGGAGCTGACCACACACCCTTGTGGGGCCCCTGTGTTGAAGATCAGTGAAGTGAAGATTTCCTAACTTCCCCACCTGGGGGCAGCCCGTCAGGAAGTCCAGGAACCAGTTGCACAGGGTGGGGTTCAGACCAGGGCCCCAAGCTTAATGATGAGCTTGGAGGGTACTATGGTATTGAAGGCTGAGCTATAGTCAATGAACAGCATTCTTAGGTAGGTATTCCTCTTGTCCAGATGGGATAGGGCAGTGTGCAGTGCAATGGTGATTATTAAATATTCCCCATATTTTGTTAATGAATGTTGAAATAGTGTCATGTAAATGCATCATAATGCACAAACCTTAATGGCCCAACTCTCTAAATACATGGCTCTGCTTGAAGGCAAACTCCACTGAATAAGGAAAACTCTACTGAACAAAGATAGAAAATAAAGCCTTCCTGGAGATGTATGTTCTGTGTCTAACCAACAATGTGTCTGTCCTTTGTGTTTAAGGGTCTGCGAGACCTGGCAAAGAAGCACCCCAATGTCATCACTGTCGTCCGTCTAGGTGAGTACTCCCTCTGTTCCATTCTTCTGTTTCTTCACGCTCTAGCACTAGGATTATTGAGCCTATTAATGGCACTGTTGTAAATCTCACCAGTCACAGCATGCACTTGTATAGCCTGTACTGTATGAATCACATGGCAGAGTGCCAGGTTACTCTGAGCTGGCCAGCTGGGATGTTAGACTGGATACTGGGGTTGACTAGCCCCAGATCTGTTTGTGCTTTCAGGACAATTACAGTTAGGGGTGGTAAGACAGCACAAACAGATCTGGGTTTAGTCTAGCGGTTGACTGACAGACTTTTTCTCCTCTGTGTCTGTCAGACGCCGCAGACCCCTGCAGCATTAAGGAGTCAGCCAGGTGGGCAGTCTGGTGGGGAAGGCTGGGCTCAACCTGCTGGTAAACAACACAGGGGTGCTGACTCACAGACCCCTGCAGCATTAAGGAGTCAGCCAGGTGGGCAGTCTGGTGGGGAAGGCTGGGCTCAACCTGCTGGTAAACAACACAGGGTGCTGACTCACAGACCCCTGCAGCATTAAGGAGTCAGCCAGGTGGGCAGTCTGGTGGGGAAGGCTGGGCTCAACCTGCTGGTAAACAACACAGGGGTGCTGACTCACAGACCCCTGCAGCATTAAGGAGTCAGCCAGGTGGGCAGTCTGGTGGGGAAGGCTGGGCTCAACCTGCTGGTAAACAACACAGGGGTGCTGACTCACAGACCCCTGCAGCATTAAGGAGTCAGCCAGGTGGGCAGTCTGGTGGGGAAGGCTGGGCTCAACCTGCTGGTAAACAACACAGGGATGCTGACTCACAGACCCCTGCAGCATTAAGGAGTCAGCCAGGTGGGCAGTCTGGTGGGGAAGGCTGGGCTCAACCTGCTGGTAAACAACACAGGGATGCTGACTCACAGACCCCTGCAGCATTAAGGAGTCAGCCAGGTGGGCAGTCTGGTGGGGAAGGCTGGGCTCAACCTGCTGGTAAACAACACAGGGATGCTGACTCACAGAACCATGCAGACCACAAGTACCCAGGAAATACAGGCTGCATTCAACACCAACATCCTGGGCCCTATGGACGTCATTAAGTTAAGGGCAGAGACCCAGAAAAACACACATACAGATACGTTTTAGAGGACATTCAAAATGTATTTGTTTTTCTTAATGTCGGCAAACAAAAGGTGCAGAATACTGAAGAATGATTCATCATTTTTGTTTTCTCTGTCTCCCTCCGTCACCCTCCTAAGGAGTTTCTGCCCTATCTGCAGTCAGCAGCCACAGCCAGTGGGAAACCAGGATTGTCCTTCAATAAGCCAGCTGTGGTCAGCATTTCCAGCATGGTGGCCTCCATGGCAACCATCAAGGAGATGTGTTCTTTCTTCCCTATGGCATCAGCAAAGTAAATAGACCTGTTACCCTGCCTGTCATAACACATCCTCTCCCATCACATTATATTCCCTGTCGGGATAGCCCAGCCATGTCAGTGGAGGCTGGTGTCAATTTAAATTGGCAGACGGGCTCTTTGTAATGGCTGGAATGGAATACATGTCATGTGTCTGATGAGTTTGAAACCTTTTCATTCATTCCATAGTCATGGCTCTACATCCAATCTATTCTCCTGTATCCTCTCCTCTTTAACAGCCTCCCTCCCTTCTCTCTTTCCTCTCCTCTCAGGCTGGTCTGAACATGCTGACGCTCTGCGCTACAGAGCAGTTCAGGAAGAATGAGATCCTGTTTGCGGTCCTGTACCCGGGCTGGGTCCGCACTGACATGGGTGGAGAAGGGGCGAGTCTGACTGGCAGGGTGGAGAAGGGGCGAGTCTGACTGGCAGGGTGGAGAAGGGGCGAGTCTGACTGGCAGGGTGGAGACGGGGCGAGTCTGACTGGCAGGGTGGAGAGGGGGCGAGTCTGACTGGCAGGGTGGAGAGGGGGCGAGTCTGACTGGCAGGGTGGAGAAGGGGTGAGTCTGACTGGCAGGGTGGAGAGGGGGCGAGTCTGACTGGCAGGGTGGGAGGGGGCGAGTCTGACTGGCAGGGTGGAGAGGGGGTGAGTCTGACTGGCAGGGTGGAGAGGGGGCGAGTCTGACTGGCAGGGTGGAGAGGGGGCGAGTCTGACTGGCAGGGTGGAGAGGGGGTGAGTCTGACTGGCAGGGTGGAGAAGGGGTGAGTCTGACTGGCAGGGTGGAGAGGGGGCGAGTCTGACTGGCAGGGTGGAGAGGGGGTGAGTCTGACTGGCAGGGTGGAGAGGGGGTGAGTCTGACTGGCAGGGTGGAGAAGGGGTGAGTCTGACTGGCAGGGTGGAGAGGGGGTGAGTCTGACTGGCAGGGTGGAGAAGGGGTGAGTCTGACTGGCAGGGTGCTTCTATTGAGCGCATTGACCTCAGGGTGGGAAAAGATGTAATGAACTATGTTTAAGCACCTTAGAGCAGCGTTGTCCCAGTAGTCCATCAGGAGCAGGAGTCAGAACCCAATAGTGGTAGTGATTATCTGGTGGGGTCAAGACAAAATTTGAAAGGCTTTGATTAGTCATGGCCCAATATAAGTCTAATACCACTACTGCCACAGAGGCCGACCATGTATGTGTTTACTATGACCACCAGGGGGCGATCGATGCTCCAGAGAGTGAGAAAGGACTCCTGAGCGTGATGGACTCCCTTACTGAGAAACAGACTGGGGTCTTCCTGGACTATGAGGGAAAAGTCATGCCCTGGTAAACTCACTGGATTGTACTGAATACTGGAGAACACAATATTTTATAATCGTTCTATAAATACCTATCAAATAAACATGAGTAAAATCAAGTGGTTCCCCCCCAAAGTTTATTCAATTGAGAAGGGAAAAAAACAACCTTTTGGGGCTTTTATATACAGGAATTGTAATATTCATTGTGTCGTATTGAATATCTTCATTCATCTCACACGTGCTCTTTACTACACATTCCGTAACATGGCAAAAAAGCCCATGTCAAATGAAGTCTTTCGGTAATAATCAGGATCTAATTTCTTCTATCGATAAAGTCAAAAGGCAATCAAAAAAATCTCTAAAAGATCTTACAAAATGTTTTCCACACACACCGTGCCAAACATTTCACTACTACATTACTTATGTGTCTTGAGGCTGGATATGTGCCTTGGATGTACAGCTACCACTCTCTTTGAATGGTGCCATCAGAACCCCTCCTCATCACCAGGTGGCGCTGTTCCACACAGCCACTTTGACCGGGCAGATCTTCAGCGGGCCGGGGTTGTTGCCGTTGATGTTGGCTCCAGGGCAGAAGAAGGGGAACATCCTCTCAGTGAAGAAATCATTGAAGGTGTAGATGGACATCATATTAACAGGGTTGGAGAAGGTCACCTCCCCAGACTCGTAGTCCAGCTGTACCCTGACCCTCTTCAGCTCCCCTGTCAGTTTGAGAGGGGTGCGTGGCCGGGTCACGGCCATATACTCACCCTCGCAGTGGGAGATCATCCACAAGCCACCCTCAGGGCAGCCTGAGATCCGTCCCTTCCTGTTAATGGACTCCTTGACCACACCCAGCATCCAGTCGTCCTTGTCCCCCACCTCAACCTCCCAGGCGTGGCAGCCGGTGGTGAAGCCCTCAGAGCCCAGGACGAACACGAAGTGGTCAAAACGCTCTGGGTTGTCTGGGAGCACCTGCACATGACCACTGTTGGTCACACTGGTCAGGTCCTTGTTCAGAGAGAGCCAGGAGTAGGCCGTGTTAGGATCCAGAGTCACAGGAGCTGGGAGATGGAGAAAAGGGCTTTAGTGATGGAAACAGTTTTAGAAAATATTTACAAGTTGTGGATCTAGTAATAAATTAATTAGCGTACATCTATACGAGTTAGTAGAAGTTCACAAGAACATTAGTTAATGCAGTTATAGCTAGCTAGACACCCAACAAGCCAAAGACTGGAGCATAAACAGACTACTGTAGTCTTGCTATACATACTGTACTCCACCAGCCCCACCATCTTCTCCCAGACCTTGTACTTGAGGGAGCTGACATGCTTCGCCACGTTGATCATAGCACCAGAGATCTCCTCTGGACCCTTCTGAGGTATCACAGCTCTACAACAATATAACAGACACTTAGTTCGAGTTGGAGTTTGGTACATTATAAGGGTATTAGGTACTCAAGTCAAAACACTTACCTCTTCTTTGTGTTTCTGTAGTTCTGAAAATGGAACAAGACACGTGTTTTGTAATTGTTTGTACTGTTCATACTGCTGGTTTCTAAAAGGTCCTATTCTTCTTACCTGGAGGAAAAGAGCATCACTGGAGGCTATGTCATTATCAATAGCGATGATGGCATGAGAGAGGGTGAGGATGTCTGCCGTGATGCCCTCTGTCTTCTTCCTCACCAGATGTCTCTTCTGCTCATCTTCCTCCTGTAGAATAGCTATCCTGGCTTCCTCCTCATTCTGAAGGAACTGCCTGAGCTGCTCAAACTCCTCTCTGATGTGATTCTCTGTCTGCTGGGTCTGGCTCTGGCCAAACAGGAGAAACGGGTCATAGGAGACATACAATCTTATATATAACTCTAGAACAGTGGCACACAAATTGCAGACATTTGTCAAAACATTGTTTTGGTAGGCAAGCCATTGCCAACGAAGTCTCTTACAACCTAGACATGATTTCTGAGATAAACTCAATCAATTTAAAATAACTTTATTATCCCTCAAGGGGAAATTGCTTGGTCAAACACCAGGCACTTGTACTGCTTGCTCAAATACAAGGCACAAAGCATATTGACTGCTTTGTCCACATGAGGATATACTGTACAAGTTATAAGACCATATTTTCAAGGGTTTGTTTTTTCAAAGGCATTCCTCCAACTGTTTACAGACTAACAGTGTGTGAACTAAACATCAGTCAGTGTGTTGGGATCTGCTGATGTCCCACGGTTTCAGACGCCCTGTTTGTTGATACCTTGATGTGCACAGTTGTGTCATCACACTCCTGCTTGGCTTCATAGAGGCCACGGAGGCTCTTCTTCAGAGGGATCAATTCTTTCTTCATTTCTTCCTGAGGGAGAGGGGGGGCGTTTTTAGAGATACCACTGTAAAGTGTGTAAGAGCGTCTGAAGGTTTAGCTCAAGCAAATCTAGCCATGTAAACATGAACGTCAATGGCAGAGCCAAAGCTCATCTGAGGTCATGCATAGGCTGCTGTTTAACCGTAATCAGGATATTTTGGTGATATTTTTTGGGTGACACCATATTCTATGGTTTTTGGAGTACCGTCTGCAACTGCACACAGACGTTTACAATAGAAAAGTTTATTCTGAATCGAGAATTAAAAAGTATCACCAGGTAAGGGTTAGTTGAAAAATTGCTGCCAGTGCTTTGCACTAGCATACGGTGTAACTGTGTAAGGAAGCATTCACGTATCACCTTACAATGTGCATTTAAAAAAAAAAATATCCAACTAGCAGATACAGTATCAATAGCTCTGGCTCCCTTTCGAAATGTTACTGCTGTGAAATCTGGCACATCAATAACAATCATGTTTCACAATAGTTATGTTTGATTGCTGACTGTACTGCTTCAAGTTTTATACTGTTGCTAAAACAAGCTGGATTAAGAATACATTTTCAAGGTAGTATGGTCAATATAAAGTAGTATATCTGAATAAAAACTGAAATTAAAAGATTGACAGAATACAATATTTGCAACACCATAAAAGACAGGGTTACACAACCATCCAAAACTGAATGATACAAGACAAGCCAGTCTAACCTTGAGCTCCTGGGCCCCCTCCTCCAGTGGGATCACACAGTGGCCCTGGTGCCTCTTAGACGTGTGACACACACAGCAGAGCACCTCGGCATCGTCCTGGCAGAACAGCTTCAGCACCTCCCCGTGTGTGTGGCACTTCGCCTCAGACTTCACGCCCCCTCTGTCTGGCCCCCCGCCAGCCTCGCTCTGGATCCTCTGCTCCCTGAAGAAGGTATCGGCCACGTTCTTCAGAGCCAGGCTCACTGTGGGCTCTGTCAGGGAACACTTTCTGCGGCACACTGGACACTCGCGCCTCGCCTTCTTCTGGTTCCAGAACTGCTGCAGGCAGGCTCGGCAGAAGCTGTGGGTGCACTTGAGCACCACAGGGTCCCTGAAGATCTCGCAGCACACAGAGCAGGTTAGCTCATCCTCCAGCATGGAGCCCGAGTGAGAGGACACGGCCCTGGGCCGCAGAGCCATGACCACCTTGGGGCTCTGTAAGAACGAAGGTTTCCCAGGCTGGGAGGAAGCCCGTGGGCGCAGCGCCATGACTGGCTCCTTCACTGTAGATAGAGACTACTGTGGTGTATTCCCTTTTCAGTGGAGGAAATATCTGTCAGCAGTGCTGTAGCATCTACTCTTTCCTGAGGAAAGCTCTCTGCCAGCTCTCTCACATCCAGGAACAGACACTGGACTGACAGCTAAGGACACACAACATAGTAAATGAGGGACATGAGATCACATCCTATGGGTGACCTGGACTTGTAGAACAGGTCCTGCTCCGCCCCCCCAAGGGAAAAATGTCTTTAAAAGCCAAATCACGTCCCCTGGCCTCCTACATACTGTACCTGCCCACAACAGGATTCTAAGAAACTAGTCATTAGTTATTATGCCTAGCCCAACTGACCTCCCAGGCAGAGTCAGTCTGCCAGTTTCTGAGAAATGAGTGTCATGTGTGGGTAGAGCCTGGAGCAACAGGTGCTGCGGTGGGAGTAGGGTTAGGAGGCCTCCAACTGGCCACAAACTGGTTGAATCAACTTTGTTCCAAAGTAATTTGTCAGTGTAATGTGACGTGGAATCTACATGGAAAATACATTGGATTTGAAAAAAGTCAAAGTAAACTGTTGTTTTGAGGGTGAAATTTCAACCACGGGATTGTGTCAACACTGTAACAAATGTTTAACAGACAAATCTTCCCACTGGGCACAGATGTCAATTCAACGTCTATTCCACGTTGGTTCACTGTAATTTCATTGAAATGACATTGAAACAACGTTGAGTCAACCAGTGTGTGCCCAGTGCGTTGTATAAAATATGTTGAATTTGTACCTTTGAAATTAAGTCAGATGCAGTGGCTGCCAATCCATTAGGGTGTTAGGGGTGGTGCCCCACTTGTAATAGTTCAACAACAACAACAAAAATCTACACACACACACAGACATACTGTACCAGTCAAAAGTTTGGACACACCTACTCATTCTAGGGTTTTTATTTATGTTACTATTTTCTACATCCTTTATTTAACTAGGCAAGTCAGTTAGGAACAAATTCTTATTTACAATGATGACCTACCCCAGCCAAACCCAGAATACGCTGGGTCAATTGTGTGCCACCCTATGGGACTCCCAATCACAGCCGGATGAAATACAGCCTGGATTGAATCTAGGGACTATAAGTGATGCCCTCTTGCACTGAGATGCAGTGACTTAGAGCGCTGCGCCACTCGGGAGCAGCAGTAATAATAGTGAGCAGAATAATAGTGAAGACATCAAAATTACAGTTGAAGTCGGAAGTTTACGTACACTTAGGTTGGAGTCATTAAAACTAGTTTTTCAACCACTCCACAAATTTCTTGTTAACAAACTATAGTTTTGGCAAGTCGGTTAGGACATCTACTTTTGTGCATGACACAAGTCATTTTTCAACAATTGTTTACAGACAGGTTATTTCACTGTATCACAATTCCAGTGGGTCAGAAGTTTACATACACTAAGTTGACTGTGCCTTTAAACAGCTTGGAAAATTCCAGAAAATTATTTCATGGCTTCAGAAGCTTCTGATTGACTCAAATGATGTCAATTAGCCTATTGGAGGTGTACCTGTGGATATATTTAAAGGCCTACCTTCAAACTCATTGTCTCTTTGCTTGATATCATTGGAAAAATCCAAATCAGCCAAGACCTCAGAAAACAAATTGTAGACCTGCACAAGTCCAGTTAATCCTTGGGAGAAATTTCCAAATGCTTGAAAGTACCACGTTCATCTGTACAAACAATAGTACGCAAGTATAAACACCATGGGACCACGAAGCCACCATACCGCTCAGGACAGAGACGTGTTCTCTTAGAGATTAACGTACTTTGGTGCAAAAAGTGCAAATCAATCCCAGAACAACAGCAAAGGACCTTGTGAAGATGCTGGAGGAAACAGGTACAAAGTATCTATATCCAAAGTAAAACGAGTCCTATATCGACATAACCTGAAAGGCCGCTCAGCAAGGAAGAAGCCAGTGCTCCAAAACCGCCACAAAAAAGCCAGACTACTGCACATGGGGACAAAGATCATACTTTTTGGAGAAATGTCCTCTGGTCCTATGAAACAAAAATAGAACTGTTTGGCCATAATGACCATCGTTATGTTTGGAGGAAAAAGGGGGAGGCTTGCAAGCCGAAGAACACCATCCCAACCGTGAAGCACGGGGGTGGCAGCATCATGTTGTGGGGGTGCTTTGCTGCAGGAGGACTGGTGCACTTCACAAAATAGTTGCATCATGAGGTAGGAAAATGATGTGGATATATTGAAGCAACATCTCAAGACATCAGCCAGGAATTTAAAGCTTGGTCGCAAATGTGTCTTCCAAATGGACAATGACCCCAAGCATACTTCCAAAGTTGTGGCAAAATGGCTTAAGGACATCAAAGTCAAGGTATTAGAATGGCCATCACAAAGCCCTGACATCAATCCCATAGAAAATGTGTGGGCAGAACTGAAAAAGCGTGTGCGAGCAAGGAGGCCTACAAACCTGACTCAGTTACACCAGCTCTGTCAGAAGGAATGGGACAAAATTCACCCAACTTATGGGAAGTTCGCGGAAGACTAATCAAAACGTTTGACCCTAGTTAAACAATTTAAAGGCAATGCTACCAAAAACTAATTGAGTGTATGTAAACTTCTGACCCACTGGGAATGTAATGAAAGAAATAAAATAAATCCCTCTTCTATTATTCTGACATTTCACATTCTTGAGGTAAAGTGGTGATCCCAACTGACCTAAGACAATTTTTACTAGGATTAAATGTCAGGAATTGTGAAAAACTGAGTTTAAATGTATTTGGCTAAGGTGTATGTAAACTTCCAACTTCAGCTGTATGAAATAACACATATGGAATCATGAACCAAAAAAAGTGTTAAATCAAAATATGTTTTATATTTGGGACTCTTCAAAGTAGCCACCCTTTGCCTTGATGACAGCTTTGCAAGCTCTTGGCATTCTCTCTACCAGCTTCATGAGGTAGTCACCTGGAATGCATTTCAATTAACAGGTGTGTCTTTGTGGAATTTCTTTCCTTCTTAATGCATTTGAGCCAATCAGTTGTGTTGTGACAAGGTAGGGGTGGTATACAGAAGATTTGGTAAAAGACTAAGTCCATATTATGACAAGAACAGCTCAAAAAAGCTAAGAGAAATGACAGACCTTCAGTACTTTAAGACATGAAGGTCAGTCAATCCTAAATATTTCAAGATCTTTTAAAGTTTTTTTAAAGTGCAGTCACAAAAACCATAAAGCGCTGTGACGAAACTAGATCTCATGAGGACCGCCACAGGCAAGGAAGACCCTGAGTTAACTGCACCTCAGATTGCAGCCCAAATAAATGCTTCAGAGTTAAAGTAACAGTTACATCTCAACATCAACTGTTTTTTATTTCACCTTTATTTAACCAGGTAGGCTAGTTGAGAACAAGTTCTCAATTACAACTGCGACACAAACAGAGTTAGACATGGAATAAACAAACACAGTCAATAATACAGTAGAGAAAGTCTATATACAGTGTGTGCAAATGAGGTAGGATAAGGGGGGTGAGGCAATAAATAGGCCAGAGTGGCAAAATTATTACAGTATGGCAAATTAAACACTGCGGTGATAGATGTGCAGAAGATGAGTGAGCAAGTAGCGGTACTGGGGTGCAAAGGAGCAAAATAAATAACAATATGGTGATGAGGTAGTTGGATGGGTTATTTACAGATTGGCTATGTACAGGTGCAGTGATCTGTGAGCTGCTCTGACAGCTGGTGCTTAAAGCTAGTGAGGGAGATATGAGTCTCCAGCTTCAATGATTTTTGCAGTTTGTTCCAGTCATTGGCAGCAGAGAACTGGAAGGAAAGGTGGCCGAAGGAATTGGCTTTGGGGGTGACCAGTGAAATATACCTGATGGAGCGCGTGCTGTGGGTGGGTGCTGCTATGGTGACCAGTGAGCTGAGATAAGGTGGGGCTTTACCTAGCAAAGACTTAGATGACCTGGAGCCAGTGGGTTTGGCAACGGATATGAAGTGAGGGCCAGCCAAAGAGAGCATACAGGTCACAGTGGTGGGTAGTATATGGGGCCTTGGTGACAAAACAGATGGCACTGTGATAGCAAATTGGATGCAGTCTGAGTAGAGTGTTGGAGGCTATTTTGTAAATGACATTGCCGTATGTTTGGCAGCATGAGTGAAGGATACTTTTTTGCGAAATAGGAAGTCGATTCTAGATTTAATTTTGGATTGGAGATGCTTAATGTGAGTCTGGAAGGAGAGTTTACAGTCTAACCAGACCCCTAGGTATTTGTAGTTGTCCACATATTATAAGCCAGAACCGTCCAGAGTAGTGATGCTGGACGGGTGAGTAGGTTTGGGCAGCGATCGGTTGAAGAGCATGCATTTAGTTTTGCTTGCATTTAAGAGCAGTTGGGGGCCACAGAAGGAGAGTTGTATGGCATTGAAGCTCGCCTGGAGGTTAGTTAACAGTGTCCAAAGAAGGGCCAGAAGTATACAGAATGATGTCGTCTGCGTAGAGGTGGATCAGAGAATCACCAGCCGCAAGAGCGGCATCATTGATGTATACAGAGAAAAGAGTCGGCCCGAGGGTTGAACCCTGTGGCACCCCCATGGAGACTGCAAGAGGTCCGGACAACAGGCCCTCTGATTTGACACACTGAACTCTGTCAGAGAAGTAGTTGGTGAACCAGGCGAGGCAGTCATTGATGGCGGTTATGATATCGTTTAGGACCTTGAGCGTGGCTGAGGAGCACCCATGACCAGCTCGGAAACCAGATTGCATAGCGGAGAAGGTACGGTGGGATTCGACATGGTCGGTGATCTGTTTGTTAACTTGGCTTTCGAAGACCTTAGAAAGGCAGGGTAGGATAGATATAGGTCTGTAGCAGTTTGGGTCTAGAGTGTCTTCCCCTTTGAAGAGGGGGATGACCGCGGCAGCTTTCCAATATTTGGGGATCTCAGACGATGCGAAAGAGAGGTTGAGCAAGCTAGTAATAGCTGTATGAATGGTCGAATTGCTGCAAAGAAACCACTATTAAAAGGACACTAATAAGAAGAGACTTGCTTGGGCCAAGAAACATGAGCAATGGTCATTACACCACTGGAAATCTGTGAGTCCAAATTTGAGATTTGTGTCTTTGTGAAACGCAGAGTACATGAACGGGTGATCGCCGCATGTGTGGTTCCCACCATGAAGCATGGAGGTGGTGTGATGGTGCTTTGCTTTTGACACTGTCTGATTTATTTAGAATTCAAGGCACACTTAACCAGCATGGTTACCACAGCATTCTGCAGCAACACTCCATCATATCTGGTTAGCTCTTAGTGGGATTATCATTTGTTTTTCAACAGGACAATGACCCAAAAACACACCTCCAAGCTGTGTAAGGGCTATTTGACCAAGGAGAGTGATGGAGTGCTGCATCAGATGACCTGGCCTCCACAATCACCCGACTTCAACCCAATTGAGATGGTTTGGGATGAATTGGACCGCAGCATTCCAGAGGGACATCAGAGACTGTAACGTTCTCTGCTTCACGGAAACATGGCTCACTGGAGAGACGCTATTCGAGGTGGTGCAGCCAACGGGTTTCTCCACGCATCGCGCCGACAGAAACAAACATCTTTCTGGTAAGAAGAGGGGCGGGGGCGTATGCCTTATGACTAACGTGACATGGTGTGATGAAAGAAACATACAGGAACTCAAATCCTTCTGTTCACCTGATTTAGAATTCCTCACAATCAAATGTAGACCGCATTATCTACCAAGAGAATTCTCTCCGATTATAATCACAGCCGTATATATCCCCCCCAAGCAGACACATCGATGGCTCTGAACGAACTTTATTTAACTCTGCAAACTGGAAACGATTTATCCGGAGGCTGCATTCATTTTAGCTGGGGATTTTAACAAGGCTAATCTGAAAACAAGACTCCCTAAATTTTATCAGCATATCGATTGCGCAACCAGGTGTGGAAAGACCTTGGATCATTGTTACTCTAACTTCCGCGACGCATATAAGGCCCTGCCCCGCCCCCCTTTCGGAAAAGCTGACCATGACTCCATTTTGTTGATCCCTGCCTACAGACAGAAACTAAAACAAGAGGCTCCCACGCTGAGGTCTGTCCAACGCTGGTCCGACCAAGCTGACTCCACACTCAAAGACTGCTTCCATCACGTGGACTGGGAGATGTTTCGTATTGCGTCAGATAACAACATTGACGAATACGCTGATTCGGTGTGCGAGTTCATTAGAACGTGCGTTGAAGATGACGTTCCCATAGCAACGATTAAAACATTCCCTAACCAGAAACCGTGGATTGATGGCAGCATTCGTGTGAAACTGAAAGCGCGAACCACTGCTTTTAATCAGGGCAAGGTGTCTGGTAACATGACTGAATACAAACAGTGCAGCTATTCCCTCCGCAAGGCTATCAAACAAGCTAAGCGTCAGTACAGAGACAAAGTAGAATCTCAATTCAACGGCTCAGACACAAGAGGCATGTAGCAGGGTCTACAGTCAATCACGGACTACAGGAAGAAATCCAGCCCAGTCACGGACCAGGATGTCTTGCTCCCAGGCAGACTAAATAACTTTTTTGCCCGCTTTGAGGACAATACAGTGCCACTGACACGGCCTGCAATGAAAACATGTGGTCTCTCCTTCACTGCAGCCGAGGTGAGTAAGACATTTAAACGTGTTAACCCTCGCAAGGCTGCAGGCCCAGACGGCATCCCCAGCCGCGCCCTCAGAGCATGCGCAGACCAGCTGGCCGGTGTGTTTACGGACATATTCAATCAATCCCTATACCAGTCTGCTGTTCCCACATGCTTCAAGAGGGCCACCATTGTTCCTGTTCCCAAGAAAGCTAAGGTAACTGAGCTAAACGACTACCGCCCGTAGCACTCACATCCGTCATCATGAAGTGCTTTGAGAGACTAGTCAAGGACCATATCACCTCCACCCTACCTGACACCCTAGACCCACTCCAATTTGCTTACCGCCCAAATAGGTCCACAGACGATGCAATCTCAACCACACTGCACACTGCCCTAACCCATCTGGACAAGAGGAATACCTATGTGAGAATGCTGTTCATCGACTACAGCTCGGCATTCAACACCATAGTACCCCCCAAGCTCGTCATCAAGCTCGAGACCCTGGGTCTCGACCCCGCCCTATGCAACTGGGTACTGGACTTCCTGACGGGCCGCCCCCAGGTGGTGAGGGTAGGCAACAACATCTCCTCCCCGCTGATCCTCAACACTGGGGCCCCACAAGGGTGCGTTCTGAGGCCTCTCCTGTACTCCCTGTTCACCCACGACTGCGTGGCCACGCACACCTCCAACTCAATCATCAAGTTTGCGGACGACACAACAGTGGTAGGCTTGATTACCAACAACGACGAGACGGCCTACAGGGAGGAGGTGAGGGCCCTCGGAGTGTGGTGTCAGGAAAATAACCCCACACTCAACGTCAACAAAACTAAGGAGATGATTGTGGACTTCAGGAAACAGCAGAGGGAACACCCCCCCATCCACATCGATGGAACAGTAGTGGAGAGGGTAGCAAGTTTTAAGTTCCTCGGCATACACATCACAGACAAACTGAATTGGTCCACTCACACAGACAGCATCGTGAGGAAGGCGCAGCAGCGCCTCTTCAACCTCAGGAGGCTGAAGAAATCCGGCTTGTCACCAAAAGCACTCACAAACTTCTACAGATGCACAATCGAGAGCATCCTGGCGGGCTGTATCACCGCCTGGTATGGCAACTGCACCGCCCTCAACCGTAAGGCTCTCCAGAGGGTAGTGAGGTCTGCACAACGCATCACCGGGGGCAAACTACCTGCCCTCCAGGACACCTACACCACCCGATGCTACAGGAAGGCCATAAGGTTCATCAAGGACATCAACCACCCGAGCCACTGCCTGTTCACCCCGCTGTCATCCAGAAGGCGAGGTCAGTACAGGTGCATCAAAGCTGGGACCGAGAGACTGAAAAACAGCTTCTATCTCAAGGCCATCAGACTGTTAAACAGCCACCACTAACATTGAGTGGCTACTGCCAACACACTGTCAATGACACTGACTCTACTCCAGCCACTTTAATCATGGGAATTGATGGGAAATGATGTAAATATATCACTAGCCACTTTAAACAATGCTACCTTATATAATGTTACTTACCCTACATTATTCATCTCATATGCATACGTTGATACTGTACTCTATATCATCATCGACTGCATCCTTATGTAATACATGTATCACTAGCCACTTTAACTATGCCACTTGGTTTACATACTTATCTCATATGTATATACTGTACTCGATATCATCTACTGTATCTTGCCTATGCTGCTCTGTACCATCACTCATTCATATATCCTTATGTACATATTCTTTATCCCCTTACACTGTGTTATAAGACAGTAGTTTTTTTGGAATTGTTAGTTAGATTACTTGCTCGTTATTACTGCATTGTCGGAACTAGAAGCACAAGCATTTCGCTACACTCGCATTAACATCTGCTAACCATGTGTATGTGACAAATAAAATTTGATTTGATTTGATTTGTCCAGGCACTCCAAATTGCGTCGTGCATAAGAACAACCGTTAGCTGTGGTATAGTGGCCATACAACACACCTCCTCAGGGGTTATTGCTTAAATAGACAATAAATATTGGCCAAGGATTTAAGCTGTGGTTGATTTCAAATGCAATCTTCTTAATAATCATTGATATTGGATTTAAGTCTCAATGTCAACCAAAAACCTAAGTTAAAAGATAGTATCAAACTTCATTCAAAATGCATTTAAAGTTTGATTAGATTTCCTCCTATTCTTTAACTTAAGATTTGTGAATCCAACATATACATTTTTTATTTGAAAACAAACTGGAATTTGTTGACAACTAAACACAATTCAATATTCATTTTGCAATAAAGTAAATAGCCTATTAACTTGTCAACAAGTTAAGAAAATTATTTGTTGGATTCAAGTCTCTTGCATAGGCAAGATGCAACAGATGGTATAAAATACAGTATATACACATATGAGATTAGTAATGTAAGATATGTAAACATGATTAAAGTGGCACTATTTAAAGTGACTAGTGATCCATTTATTAAAGTGGCCAATGATTTTAGTATGTATGTAGGCAGCAGCCTCTCTGTGTTAGTGATGGCTGTTTAACAGTCTGATGGCCTTGAGATTGAAAAACAGCTTCTATCGGTCCCAGCTTTGATGCACCTGTACTGACCTCGCCTTCTGGATGGTAATGGGGTAAACAGGCAGTGGCTCAGCTGGTTGTTGTCCTTGATGATCTTTTTGGCCTTCCTGTGACATCGGGTGCTGTAGGTTTCCTGGAGGACAGGTAGTTTGCCCCCGGTGATGTGTTGTGCAGACCGCACCATCCTCTGGAGAGCCATGTGGTTGAGGGCGGTGTAGTTGCCGTACCAGGCTGTGATACAGTCTGACAGAATGCTCTTAATTGCGCATCTGTAAAAGTTTGTGAGGGTTTTAGGTAACAAGCCACATTTCTTCAGCCTCCTTCACCACGGTCTGTGTGGGTGGACCATTTCAGTTTGTCCGTGATGTGTACACTGACACCTTCTCCACTACTGTCCCGTCGATGTGGAAAGGGGGGTGCTCCCTCTGCTGTTTCCTGAAGTCCACGATCATCTCCTTCGTTTTGTTGACGTTGAGTTCAATCTTGGTTACATCAGACCAGATAATATTGTTTCTCATGGTCAGAGTCCATTAGGTGTCTTTTAGCAAACTCCAAGCTGGCTGTCATGTGCCTTTTACTGAGGAGTGGCTTCTGTCTGGCCACTCTACCATGAAGACCTTATTGGTGGAGTGCTTCAGAGATGGTTGTCCTTCTGAAAGGTTCTCCCATCTCCACAGAAGAACACTGGAGCTCATTCATAGTGACCATCAGGTTCTTGGTCACCTCCGTGACCAAGGCTCTTCTCCCCTGATTGCTCAGTTTGGTTGGGTGGCCAGCTCTAGGAAGATTCTTGGTGGTTCTAAACTTAAGAATGATGGAGGCCACTGTATCTTACAGTGCACCTTCAATGCTGAAGAAATGTTTTGGTACCCTATCTGTGCCTCGACACAATCCTGTCTCAGCGTTCTACGGACAATTCCTTCAACCTCATGGCTTGGTTTTTGCTCTGACATGCACTGTTAACTGTAGGACATTATATCAACAGGTGTGTGCCTTTCCAAATAATGTCCAATCAATTGAATTTACCACAGGTGGACTCCAATCAAGTTGTAGAAACTTCTAAAAGATGATCAATGGAAACAGGATGCACCTGACCTCAATTTCAGGTCTCATAGCAAGTGTATGAATACTTATGTAAATAGGGTATTTGTTTTGTATGTTTAATACATTTGCTAAAACCTGTTTTCGCTTTGTCATTATGGGGTATTGTGAGCAGATTGATGAGGAAAAAATATAATTTCATCCATTTTATAAGATTTAGAGCATAGTGATAACACATTAGGAATTCAACAAACTTCTGGCTGTCTTTGAGTGGGTGAATAAAGGTTGAAATCACATTGATCAACATCTCAACCAAATATTACCCACATTTCAACATTGAAATGACGTGCTGTGTCCAGTGAACTGTATGCAGGAAACATGGTTGTTTTGGGGATTCAGACCGCTAAAGGTTGACCGTGGCAAAAAGTTCCAGAACCTGGGATGCTGAGCCAAGCATTTAGAGGCTGTATATATTCCATCCCAGGACTAAGATTAGTATCAGTACAATTACAAATTAAATCATAGATGTGACTCTCAAACATTGATACGCCATATCAAATTCCCATTGTGTATTGCATTCCCAAACTGTCCTACTATTGAGGGCTGAAGGGAGTGATTAGA
>NC_056454.1:33230258-33233231 GCF_018296145.1 Oncorhynchus tshawytscha
CACAAGTGAAGGGAACTTAATCTATTGTTTCGATGTCTCAGTCATTGACATACCTGTCATTTGAATTGTAGCTGTGCCAGACTCACCTGAGAACCTGAAATGGAGGGACAAGACAGCATCTGGCATCTTTCTGACCTGGGAACCACCCAAGTGGGACGGCGGCACCGGAATCAGGGGCTACAACATAGAAAGATGCCAGCGTGGGACAGACAACTGGGAATCCTGCGGAGATCAGGTCCCTGAGTTTAAGTAAGTGGAACTACAGAAAAAAGGCTTCAAGTTGGTTGTTAAAAATCATTTTGTTCAAGTAAAAGACTAACATCTTACTTTCTCTTAGATTGCAAGTGACTGGTCTGATTGAGGGACAGTGGTATGCCTACCGCGTGAAGGCCTTGAACAGACTGGGTGCCAGCAAACCCTGCAAGGCTACAGATGAGATATTGGCTGTTGATCCTAAAGGTATGTTTTGTATAAATGCTCCACGTTTGTACATGTATTGTCAATAATCCTGCATAGTGGGGGAAATATGTTTCTGTCTAAACTGTATAACACATTTTCTGTATAGACCCCCCAGAGATTCTTCTGGATGTCAAGTGTCTTGCTGGACTGACCGTCAAAGCTGGATCTAAGATCGAGCTTCCAGCTGATGTTCTTGGAAAGCCCGTACCTAAAGTGAAATGGACCAAGGGTGATGTGGTCCTGAAGGGAGACGATAGGGTCTCTATTGACGACAAGCCTGGTCACTCCGTCGTTACGATCAGCAAGACAATGAGAGAGGATACAGCTACCTACATCATTGAAGCCCACAACAGCTGTGGTCGTGCTACTGCAACCATTGACGTCAACATTCTAGGTACCCTATTTTGTCATCTTTTTTTTGTGAGGAGTGTCTAACCTTTTTCTGAGGAAACACTCCTTTAAAAAAATATATTTTTAATGTTCTAACATTGTTTTCTATTTGTCTTGAACAGATAAGCCTGGTCCTCCAGCTGCGTTTGATATCTCTGAGATCACCAACAAGTCTTGTTTCCTGGCCTGGAACCCTCCCAGAGATGATGGAGGTGCAAAGGTCACCAACTACATTGTGGAGAGTAGAGCCGCAGACAGCGAAATCTGGCACAAGCTCTCCTCCACTGTCAAAGAGACTAACTACAAGGCCATAAACCTTACGGCCTTCAAGGAGTACATCTTCAGAGTGTTCGCTGAGAACCAGTTTGGTATTGGTGTGCCAGCGGAACATATGCCAATTATTGCCAGATACGCCTTCGGTATGTTAAGTTTATGTTTGTATTTAGTCCAGGCAATATAATGGTATTTTCTTTCTAGTATTATTTTGTGCAGTGGGTTGTTGCTAAAATTGTCTTTAACTGTTTTTCAGATTCTCCCGGTGCACCAACCAAGCTGGAGCCTTCTGATATTGTTAAAGATGGCCTGACTCTGAATTGGTATGAGCCTGAAGAGGATGGTGGTAGTCCTATCACTGGATACTGGGTTGAGAGGTTTGAACCAGATCAGAACAGATGGATCAGATGCAACAAGATCCCAATCATAGACACCACATACAGGTAAGACGCTAGAATACATTTAGGTAATGAACACCGTAATGTTTCAATTTTCGTAATTGAAGGCAGTAATGGCCGCATTGATTTAATTTCTGGTTGATGCTATTCATTTGATGGTTGCGTTGGTTATTTGATTGTTTCTGATTTGCAGAGTCAAAGGACTACCCACAAGGAAGAAGTATAAGTTCAGAGTCATGGCTGAGAATCTCGCCGGACCTGGAAAATCAAGCAAGGAAACTGACCAGATATTGGTCAAGGATCCTATTGGTAATACTTCCAACATATTTTGTTAACAGACCATTGATCTTTTATGAATTGTGATGTCATTGACCAAAACAACATGTTGTGTATTCCTACAGATCCTCCATGGGCTCCTGGTAAGCCAACCGTAAAAAGACGTGGCAAAGACCTCTGCCTTCCTGCAGTGGACCAAGCCTGAGCACGATGGTGGCGCCAAGATCGAGGGCTACATCATTGAACTCCTGAAGAGTGGAACTGAGCAATGGGTCCGTGTTTCAGAGGGAATCAATATCCTGGAGCACTCCCTGAGAGGCCTGATGGACAGACAGGAGTACTCCTTCAGGGTCCTTGCTGTCAACATCGCTGGGGAGAGTGAGCCCAGCGATCCTAGCGATCCAGTTCTGTGCAAGGAGAGACTCAGTAAGTAACTAACTGTGTCCCAAATCAATCAATCAAATGTATTTATAAAGCCCTTTTTACATCAGCAGATGTCACAAAGTGCTTATACAGAAACCCAGCCTAAAACACCAAACAGCAAGCAATGCAGATGTAGAAGCATAGTGGCTAGGAAAAAAACCCTAGAAAGGCAGGAAAAGGCAAGAAACCTAGAGAGGAACCAGGCTCTGAGGGGTAGCCAGTCCTCTTCTGGCTGTGCCGGGTTGAGATTATTAGAGTACATGGCCATTAAGGCCAGATTGTTCATCAAGATGTTCAAACGTTCATAGATGACCAGCAGGGTCAAATAATAATCACAGTGGTTGTAGAGGTTGCAACAGGTCAGCACCTCAGAAGTAAATGTCGGGTTGGCTTTTCATAGCCAAGCAAATGGCACCCTAATCTGTTTATAATGCTATGGTCAAAAGTAGTGCACTACAGATGTAGGATCTTAATTTGAGCCAGTTTGCTACAGGAGGAAAATTATTCGGCCATAACAGGAAATGTTTATTGTGAATTATTATGTGGATTATAATCAATTAACATTTTTGTAGGGGTTGTTACATTTTTTGTAAGGGAAAATCAAGTCTGACATTTCAAAGTGGAAACTTCAGAAGCCCTTTTAAACCTCAAATACATTACATGTTTTAAATTTCCTGCATTGCAGGAAAGTTCTCCTGCAACAGGGTGATCAAATTAAGATCCTACATCTGTATATAGGTAATATGGTGTCCCA
>NC_056454.1:33233331-33237951 GCF_018296145.1 Oncorhynchus tshawytscha
GGAGCAGCCAGATCCGCCAGTCAGCCAAGATCCGCCAGTCAGCCAGGATCCGCCCAGTCAGCCATGATCTTCAGATCCGCCAGTCAGCCAGATCCGCAAGTCAGCCAGCCAGGATCTTCCAGATCCGCCAGTCAGCCAGGGATCCGCCAGGATCTTCCAGATCCGCCAGTCAGCCAGGATCCGCCAGTCAGCCAGGATCTTCTAGATCCGCCAGTCAGCCAGGATCCGCCGGTCAGCCAGGATCCTCTAGATCCGCCAGTCAGCCAGGATCCGCTGGTCAGCCAGGATCTTCCAGATCCGCCAGTCAGCCAGGATCCGCCAGGATCTTCCAGATCCGCCAGTCAGCCAGGATCCGCCAGTCAGCCAGGATCTTCTAGATCCGCCAGTCAGCCAGGATCCGCCGGTCAGCCAGGATCCTCTAGATCCGCCAGTCAGCCAGGATCCGCTGGTCAGCCAGGATCTTCCAGATCCGCCAATCAGCCAGGATCCGCCAGGATCTTCCAGATCCGCCAGTCAGCCAGGATCCGCCAGTCAGCCAGGATCTTCCAGATCCGCCAGTCAGCTAGGATCCGCCAGTCAGCCAGGATCTGCCGGAACCGCCAGTCAGCCAGGATCTGCCAGAACCACCAGCTAGCCAGGATCTGCCAGAGCCAACTACCTGCCTGAGCTTCCTCTCAGTACTGGGCTTCCCCTCAGTCCCGAGCTTCCCCTCAGTCCCGAGCAACCTCAGTCCCGAGCTGCCCCTCAGTCCAGTGGGGCCCTTGGTGAGGACTACTAGGCCAAGGTCGGCGGCGAGGATCGCCTATCTAAGGACGCAAGGCAAAGGGACAAAGACTTTGTTGGAGTGGGGTCCACGTCCCGAGCCGCCACCGTGGACAGGCGCCCACCCGGACCCTCCCCTATGGGTTTAGTTGTGCGGTCGGGAGTCCGCACCTTGGGGGGGGGGGGCGGTTCTGTCACGCCCTGGTCTTAGTATTTTGTGTTTTCTTTATTAATTTGGTCAGGCCAGGGTGTGACATGGGTTTTGTATGTGATGTGTTTTGTCTTGGGGTTTTTTCGTACATATTGGGATTGTGGCTTAGTGGGGTTTTCTAGGTAAGTCTATGGCTGTCTGGAGTGGTTCTCAATCAGAGGCAGGTGTTTATCGTTGTCTCTGATTGGGAACCATATTTAGGCAGCCATATTCTTTGAGTGTTTTGTGGGTGATTGTCCTGGTTCTGTCTCTGTGTTACTTTGCACCAGTATTAGGCTGTTTCGGTTTTCGTGTTACGTTTATTGTTTTTGTATTTTGATTCGTGTTTACTTTGTATCAATAAACATGGATCGCAATAGCCACGCCGCATTTTGGTCTGACTCTACTTCACCTAAAGAAAACCGTTACAGTGACCAGAGAATGGCAAGTAGATGGAAAAGCTGTCTGTTGTGGTAGGGACAAGCAGCTAACATAACCCAAGCCATAAGAATTAGAAAATAGATCCATCACCCATGTCTTGCCCACACAGTCAACATGATTGTAAGAGATGCTCTGAAGGTGATGAAAGCCACTGTGGACAAAGTGAAATCAGCTGTGGAATACTTCCACAGGAGCACAGTAAGGTGCTTAGAAACTAAAGTATACACAACATCAGATGGCGATGCCTGAGTTGAGGCCTAAACAAGACTGCACTACAAGGTGGAATTCAACATTGTATATGTTGAAGCAGTTTCTTGAGTCAAAGGATGCCATCGTCTCTACCCTGGCCATTGTCAATGCACCTGTTGATGCTCTGACCCTAGAGGAATGGGAGGTGATGGAGGAGGTGTGCAGAGTCCTGGAACCCTTAGAGCAGGTCACTGTGTGGATCAGTGGCGAGAGGTACAGTAAGCAGTTATTACTACATAATTATTTAATCCAGTATTATATATGTATATGAGCAGTAGATGAGAATGTAGTATCAGTAGACAAAACATGAACCTGAACTAATAAGTTACTGTTCTCTCTTTTCAGCTATGTGACAGCCTCAAAAATTATACTCAGGTGTAAGGGTCTGCACCGAATCACTGACAGCCGCCAGAGACAAGCAAATGTAACCACAGGACATGTGAGATAGTTGATGGACACCCTATGTTCATCAATGGAGAGAAAGTTCCACAGAATGGAATAGAATCACGTGCTATCAGAAACCGCTGTACTTGACCCCAGGTTTAAGAAGTTAGCCTTCAGTGATGCCAGAGCGATTGATGAGGCTCTTCAAATAATAACCTCAGTAGCAGGGAGGGACATCCCCAGCAGTCAGCTGGCTCAGGCACCAGGGCAACAGGAAGAAGAGTGATCAGGTGGAGCAGAAGCACCAGCAGTAGTGCCACAATCGTCTGCTGTTTGGATACTGTTTGACGAGAGAACAACTGGGAATGTAGCACGAAGGAATCCCTCAGCAGATGCCATAATGGAGGTCTGATCCTATTTGGAGGAGCCCCTCCAGATCCTCTGAGCTGGTGAAAGAACAAGGCCTCTGTATACCCACGGCTTACAAAAGTCATGACAGGGAGACTGCATAGTGGCCACATCCGTTCCCACTGAGAGGGTCTTCTCGAAAACGGGACAAATAATTACTGAGAGAAGAAACCGCATCAGCCCCTCGAAAGTGAGGCAGCTTGCATTTCTGAATGCAAATCTCTCATAAAAGCAAAATATGGTCAGCATTGCTGTGTGCTGCTGGTAATAACAAGGCAATAAATAAGGGAGAGAAAAGAGGGACCAGTTTAATGTTTTAAGTGGGATGATGTAGTTTTGCACATTGTTATTTATTTTTCTCTGATATGGTGCAATATTCTATTATTATGTTGTTCAGATTGTATTCGTTTTGAATTGTTATATTTATATGCACTTTGTTAATATACATGAAAAAAGTTAGACTTTAAATGCACATGTGTAATAGCATCCTTATTTTTTACATTTACTTCAATTTGTGGGATGTGCAGTTTGCAAATTGATATTTATTTTTCTTTGATATGGTGCAATATTCTATTATGCTGTTCAGATTGTATTCGATTTGAATGGTTAGATTCATATGCACTTTGTTTATATACATTAAAACATTATACTTTACTGTTTGGGAGCAAAAAGAGACGTCTCTTTTTGGTGAGCTGAGACTGAACGAGCCAGCTCACTCAAGAAAGTCGGAATGCGCATCACTACATGGGGCAGAGAGGTCATTGCAATGTGTAGGGTTCACTCACCCTCTAAATCGAGTTCGAGTTTAGGGGTTGCTTTTAATACCTCAATAAAATACAATGCTGGGGGCGGGGCTGGGCTAGGACTACTGAACAGAACGAGACCGATTTCTGCTTGCTTTTGTCCCAAATGGCACCATATTCTCTACATACTGCACCCTATAGGGACATGGTGAAAAGTAGATAGGGCGCTGGTCAAAAGTAGTGCACTCTATAGGGAATAGGGTTACCAACAACGACGAGACGGCCTACAGGGAGGAGGTGAGGGCCCTCGGAGTGTGGTGTCAGGAAAATAACCTCACACTCAACGTCAACAAAACTAAGGAGATGATTGTGGACTTCAGGAAACAGCAGAGGGAACACCCCCCCATCCACATCGATGGAACAGTAGTGGAGAGGGTAGCAACTTTTAAGTTCCTCGGCATACACATCACAGACAAACTGAATTGGTCCACTCACACAGACAGCATCGTGAGGAAGGCGCAGCAGCGCCTCTTCAACCTCAGGAGGCTGAAGAAATCGGCTTGTCACCAAAAGCACTCACAAACTTCTACAGATGCACAATCGAGAGCATCCTGGCGGGCTGTATCACCGCCTGGTATGGCAACTGCACCGCCCTCAACCGTAAGGCTCTCAGAGGGTAGTGGGTCTGGCACAACGCATCACCGGGGGCAAACTACCTGCCCTCCAGGACACCTACACCACCCAATGCTACAGGAAGGCCATAAAGATCATCAAGGACATCAACCACCGAGCCACTGCCTGTTCACTCCCGCTGTCATCCAGAAGGCGAGGTCACAGGTGCATCAAAGCTGGGACCGAGAGACTGAAAAACAGCTTCTATCTCAAGGCCATCAGACTGTTAAACAGCCACCACTAACATTGAGTGGCTACTGCCAACACACTGTCAATGACACTGACTCTACTCCAGCCACTTTAATAATGGGAATTGATGGGAAAATGATGTAAATATATCACTAGCCACTTTAAACAATGCTACCTTATATAATGTTACCTACCCTACATTATTCATCTCATATGCATACGTAGATACTGTACTCTATATCATCGACTGCATCCTTATGTAATACATGTATCACTAGCCACTTTAACTATGCCACTTGGTTTACATACTCATCTCATATGTATATACTGTACTCGATATCATCTACTGTATCTTGCCTATGCTGCTCTGTACCATCACTCATTCATATATCCTTATGTACATATTCTTTATCCCCTTACACTGTGTATAAGACAGTAGTTTTTTTTGGAATTGTTAGTTAGATTACTTGCTCGTTATTACTGCATTGTCGGAACTAGAAGCACAAGCATTTCGCTACACTCGCATTAACATCTGCTAACCATGTGTATGTGACAAATAAAATTTGATTTGATTTGATTTGA